>NW_023269665.1:588462-694708 GCF_004353265.1 Vitis riparia | reverse complement strand
TCACAGAATCTAGAGCCCTGAGCTCACAACTTAGAGTCTTTCATGTCATAATTAATCCTTGAGCTATTCATAGAATCTAGAGCCTTGAGCCTATGACCTAAAGTCGTTCATGTCTACCATAACCCAGAGCTATTAAGAGCATCTAAAGCTCTGAGCTCGTGACTTAGAGTTGTTCATGTCATTGATAGCTCTAAGCTATTCTTAGCATCTCAAGCCCTACACTCACGACCCAGAGTCATTCATGCTAACCATATCCTAGAGCTATTCATATAATCCAAAGCCTTAAGCTCACGACTCGAAGTCTTATATGTCAACCATAACCTGGAACTTATCATTAAATCTAGGGCCTTGAGTTGATGAACCACAATCCTTCATGTCATCCATAGCCTTAAGATGTTCATAGCATCTAAACCCTTTAGCTCATGACCCAGAGTCGTTCATGTCAACCACATCCCAAAGTTGTTTATAACAGCTAGAGCCTTAAGCTCATGACCTAGAGGAGCTCATGTCATCTATAGCCTTGATTTGTTCATAGCATTTAGAGCCCTGAGGTCACCACCCAGAGTAGCTTATGTCATCCACAGCCTTTAGCTATTCTTAGCATTAAGAGCCCTGACCTCATAACCCGAAGTCTTTCATGTCATTGATAATCCTGAGTTGTTCATAGCATCAAGAGCGCATAGCTCATGACCTATAGCTTTTCATGTCTACCACAACCCAAAATTGTTCATAGCATCTAGTACCCTAAGTTCACATCCCAGAGTGTTTCTTATCTTCGATAGCCCTACACTGCTGATAAAATCTAGAGCCCTAAGCTCATGACACGAAGTCGTTAATCTTAACCACAATCGATAGTTATTCGTAGCATCTAAAGCCATGAGCTCATGCCTAAGAGTGGCTCATGTGATAGATGGCCTTGAGTTGTTCATAGCATCTAAAGCTATGAACCTTAACCCAAAGTCATTCATGTTAACCATAAACCTAAGCTATTCATGGCATCCACTATCCTGAGCCTAAGACCCAGAGTGCCTTATGTATTCCACATCCTTGAGCTATTCATAACATCTAGAGTCTTGAGTTCACGACCTAGAATCTTTCATGCAAACCACAACCCAAAGTTGTTCATTGCATCTAGGCCCTTGATCTCACGACTTAGAGTTGTTCATGTCATGCATGACTTTGACCTATTAATAAAATCTAGCGCATTGAGCTCACGACCCAAATTCTTTCATGTCATCGACAAATTTGAGCTGTTCAGAGCATCTAAAGACTTGAGCTCACGACTCGGAGTCATTCATGTCGACCACAACCTTGAGTTGCTTATAGCCTTTAAAGGCTTGAGCATAAGACCCAGAGTGGCTCATGTCGTCGATAGCCCTGAGCTGTTCATAGCATCTAAAGCCCTAAGCTCACGACCATGAGTTTTTCATGTCAACCATAGCCTATAGTTGTTCATGGCATCTAGGGCCTCGGGCTCTTGACTTAGAGTCATTCATATCATCCATAACCTTTAGTTGTTCATAAAATCATTAGCCTTGAACTCTCAACCAAGAGTCTTTCATATCTTCGACTACCCAGAGCTATTGAAAGCATTTAAAGCCCTGATCTCACAACCCAAAGTGGCTCATGTGATCGAAAGCCATGAGTTGTTCATAACATCTAAAGCCTTGAGCTCACGACCTGGTGTCGTTCATCTTAACCATAGCCTAGTGTTGTTCATAGCATCTAAGGCCTTTAGATCAAGACCTAGAGTCATTCATGTCATCCACATCCTTGAGATGTTCATAAAATCTAGAGGCTTGAGCTCATAACTTGAAGTTATTCGTGTAAACCACAACCTAGAGTTGTTCATAGCATCTAAAGCCCTGAGCTCACGACCTAGAGTGGTTCATGCCATTAACAACCCTGAGCTCTTCACAACATCTAAAGCCCTGTTGTGGACTTGCATTTTTCACGTGCGTCCCCACTCGATCGGCGAGACTCCCTTTTTTTTTTATTTGTGAAAAATTAATTTTAGAAAAGTTGGAGTCGCCACCTATTTTATTTTTATTTTAAAGGGAAAATAAAACAAGAAATAAAAACCCTAAAAAGTGACTCCATAGTTTTGGAAAAAGCATGTCTTTGGGACACCCGAGTCTAGGTCCGGGGATCAGGTTACTTATTGGGAAGGTACCTCTAGGAGGTAGCACCCCTCTAAGCCCTAAAAAGGTCTCTAATGACTAGTTGAGGGAAATATAGCAATTAAATGGTTAATCATGGATACCCAAGTAGGCTAAGTGATTTCGAGAAAATAACATGCTTAATAGAAAAACCAATCACAATCATGAAGAAGATTTAGGGTACGTACCTGGACCATGGTTCAAAGTCGCGGTATCGGTCATTGACTCAGAGGGTCCCAAGGCGTATCGGTCTCGGTGTATCGGTTTGGTATCGGGCGATACGTAAAATAAGCTAATTAGAAAATTTAAAAAATTATAAAAATATTATGTAAATCATCAGAAAAATATATACAATTAAATAAACTCAAAAAATTAATAAAATAAAATTGTATTACATTTAACATTATTTAAATGGTTATAAAAGTATTTGCTCAAAGTTATTTATAATAATTCTAATAAAAATAAATATATCGGTCTCAAAATCAACTTGAAGTCAACTATAATCAATATGATCTTTAGAGGTAAGATCTATAGAGGGGGTGCATAAATAAATTTTTTTTTATCAATTTAGACTAATACATCAACATAATTATTATTTTAAGCAATTACTTAAATTATTAACCTCCTCCTGAGGTAATATTAATACATTATTCTTATATGATTCTTTAAACAAATTTTAATTTAATTTTTTATATATAATTAATTTTAATTATATTTGATTATATATATATATATATATATATTTATAAAAAATCATGCATGAAAATTTTATTTTTCTTAATATATTTTTGAAGAAATCATTTTTTTTTCCATAAGCTTAAAACACCAAATTTTTTTTGTTTATTTTTTTATACAGAAATACATGGACCACAGGCTTTTATGAATTGAACTTGGGCTGGGCCTAATTTGGTGGGCTGAACCCGTAAAAATATGTCATGGTGCTGAGACACATAGGATTAAAGACCAATCTTCTCCTATCTTCCCTCCACTGAAAGAAGAGAGTGCGATCTGCAGAGAGTGAAACCGCCATGGCCACCTCTCTCTTCTCCTATCTTGCCCTCCACCGTGGACGCTCACGACGTTGGTTCTGCCGATGGTGTCGTCAAATCCTATTTTCTTCACTGCACAAAGCTCTTCTCTGCTCCCAAACTCGGAAGGAGGGTTGTTTAGCCGGCGTTCAGTCACCGTTGTGGCACCATGATTCGCATGGAAAACCCTAGTCGGGTCATTTAATCAAAAACATTTATAAAACCTATGACCTCATACTAGTGTAGCAAAGCTACTATAGTATAGTGGCTCTAGGGTCAAACTCTGGGATGGGTTTTCATTCTACCAGTGATATACTCATGATTAGAAATTAAATTTAATGATTTCCTTTATCAAAAACTTACAGCTTAAAAAGAAAATAAAATTTGTTTTGAAAGTATTTGAAACTAAATTAACATAAACTAATTAAAAATGGAAGAAAGAAAGTTTCTCGGAGCTAAGGATTGCTAGGATCAAGTTTAGAATGCAAAGTGGAAAATTCCGGATTTTTCTCCTCGCATTGGGGATTTAACCTATAGTTATTTCCCGAACCGGTGTAGGTTTAACAATGAAGATTTAATCCATAAAAATCAATAGAAATGGTAGTCAAGGTCCATTAATGGCTTTAGACACTATATAGGTCTTCACCTTGAACCACTTTCCAATGGCTCGTACATGATAACTAATGGACTAATATGGATCTAGCAATAAGCATCCATAAAGACCTGAAGCTTAACATGTATTGGCCATTCAAAGTGATTCTAAGGGATTTAAAGCAAAACTTTAGATTAAAAAGCCATTTATGAACTTCAACTACCTGAATTTAATGCACGAGCATTTTCCAACTTTTCATCTGGACTTTTCACCTAGCTTCCTTTACTCCAAGAAACCAAGAGTTTAGCCTCTCATCCTCTGAGAAAACATCCTCAGAGGTTGTTTGGCTTCCAAGAAAGAGAAAATAGTAACGAGAAAATAGAAAATAAGAGTGCTCTGTATATTGCTAAGTGTTAAGCTTAAGACTCGGGTTACATTTTCAAGAGGTGATTTCCATCCCTTATATAGTTTTTACAAAAGCAAAGCTTTTCATTGGCTTGCTACAAGGAGAAGAAAGGAAATTACATCAAAAGAAACTTAAGAAAATATCTAAAGTGGAGTCGGCAAAAACAGAGGAGATTTCGCACAGGTGTGCGAAATTCGCACACCATTTAGAGGAGATTTCGCACAGGTGTGCGAAATTCGCACACCATTCAGAAGGTGTGCGAAATTTTCGCACACCTAGAGCAGTTCTCTTCCGAAGGTCATAACTTCCTCGTTTCAGCTCCAAATCATGCACGGTTTGAAGCGTTGGATTCTTGACTTCTTGAGCTTTGAAACGGTATATAGCATGTAAAAAATGGACTTCGGGAAGTGCTCCAAAAGTGCCAAAGAACACTGCAGCTGCTGACTTCAGATTTCCTCCTTGCTTCTCTTTTGATTTTCTTTGTTTCTCTTTTGCTTTCCTTTGCTTTTCTTCTTTGGTTGGCTTGTCTTAATGATCCAAAAAGATGTCAAAACACTAAAACTAGCCACAAATATGATTAGAAGTCATTGCTAGGTCCTTAACATGCCAATTGGAATAAAGGTGAAGAATTACTACACAAAAGTGCTTAAAACATAATGACTTAAAGGTGTAAAATGGCACTTTTGGGTAGTAATCACACCAGCAGCGCACCAAAGATGAAAAATCTTCACTCCTGATTTCTCTAAAAATGTTGATTCTTGTGATGGGTTTCAGAATCTGTTGATTTTTTATTTTTTTTTTCGAGTCGTATTTGGTATCAGACTCGTCGCGGTCGGCGTCGAGGGGAATACGACTCGGCCGAGTCATACCGGACTCGGCCGATATTTTGAACCCTGACTTGGACTGCTCCTTAAGCGCTATCACAAGACATCAAAGATTAGCTTGAAAGTATGACGCATGATATATATTTTTTATCAAAGATGATCAAACAAGCATCAAGGCAATCAATTATGGCATCAAAACATGGACATGGCTCATGATAACATACACATTCATAAAATTTTAGAGTTTTGAGGGCAGGAAGAGCGTACCCGAATAGCAAGCTAATACTCCTCTATGGGAAACAGGTTTGTTTAGTAACAAGTGCGAAATAATCTCAATGCCACAAAGAGGAATCGCAATTAATCAAATATCAAGCGAACAATATTGATGAGAATATCATGAATGTCAGGCCCCCACCAAAGCCCTAATTAATTTTGCATCAATTGATTCTACGAATTCCATTATTTGGAATCATGAAGTTTATTCATGCTTGTTAAAAAAAATCGAGAAAACCATGAAAATTAGTTGAAAGTGATGAAAACGCATGTCGGAAGGGAAAATGGCAGCAAATGACTATTGAAATCTAAATTTTATGCCTAGAAATCTTCAAGGGTGGAATTTGAAGAAAAGAAGAGTTATTTAATGAAAAAAAAAAAAAGGATTTGAAATCCATATTTAAGATGTATGAGATCACGCAAAGAAGAAAATGAAGCATTAAGAGGAGTATGATGCGTGGCAAGGTGGCCAAGCTGTCTGGGGAATCTGAATTGTCGGCTGCGGATGCTCTCCGGGTAAGCGCTATAAGAGGATCCGGACATGTCTGACCGAGGGAAGTTGAATCGCCCTCCTCCCCCATCCGGCGTTAGGCGGCGGATGTGAGATATCCGGAGAAGGTGGAAATGTCGGTTGGACAGAATTCCGGATGTGAGATATCCGGAGAAGGTGGAACGTCGGCGGACAGAATTCCAGATGTGAGATATCCAGAGAAGGTGAAACGTTGGCCGGACAAAATTTCGGACGTGAGATGTCCGGAGAAAGTGGAATGTCGGCGGACATAATTCCGGATGTGAGATATCCGGAGAAGTGTGGAATGTCGGCGAGACGGAATTCCAGATGTGAGATGTCTGGATAAAGTGGAATGTCGGCAGACAGAATTCCGGATGTGACATATCCGGAGAAGGTGGATTGTCAGCGGACAGAATTTCGGATGTGAGATATCCAGAGAAGTGTGGAATGTCGGCGGGATAGAATTTCGGATGTGAGATATCCGGAGAAGGTATAACGTTGGCCGGACAACATTCCGGATGTGAGATATCCGGAAATGGAAAGAGCAGAAGATATTGATAAGTAAGCACAAATAACCCGACTTCAGGTATTAATCCATGTGTTAAGAGCGGAGGGAACTATGCAGAATAGGATTTAAACGAAAAAAACGAGCGTGATAACATTCAAGCATAGAGTTCTATATTTCCAAAGACATCAATGACATATAAAATAATCAAAATCGAAACAAGGTGAAGTAGTAAACGACCAATTCCAGCATAACAACTTGTGGCCCTTTTCTGTCCACACCAAACAACAAGACATTGAATATCTCTAAATGACCAAAATGGAGAAATCAAATATGGGTCAAAAAACCCAGAGTAACCAGAAGCATACCTGGACAAAGTCGGCTGCAATCGCTCCTCTTCCACCCTCGTGCGCTTTTCTGCCCTTGACCATCAAAGAATCCCCCCCTTTTCATCCTCTCTCACGTATATATATCAGCCTTCCAAAAAAAGACCCTCTAAATCTGCTAGAGGAAAATCCCCTCCTTTCTTCTTTTTTTAAATCTACTTTCCTTTCTTATTTTCTTCCCTCTTATAACCGATTATCCCATGGAAATAATATATGTGCTATCCTTCTAAAAACAAAATCTCCTCTTTTTTCCAAAATTCTGTTGATTCTCCTTCCAAATAGATGGCAGCTCGTTTCCTCATGCCCAAAAAGCCAAGAAAAATGATTTAGAAAACTTGTAACAAGATAAAATAAAATAAAATAAAAATAATAAAGAAGTCCATATAAGCCACACAAGTCATGTAGGTCATGCAATCATGCAAGCCATATAAAAAGTGGGTTTAAAAGGGCTTAAATGTGCCTAAGTGAACTAAGCCTAATGAAGTGTCTAAGTGGACCTAAGGCGTTTAGGAAAGTGCCTAAGTCTAAATTAGGGCTACCAAGGTCATAATAAGGGGTTAGGCAATCCTTCAACCAGAGTCTCCGAGGTGGTTCAAGAAAGGTAAGTAGTGTGAGTAGATATGGGTCACCAAGGAGTAATTGTAAAGTATCGATCAAGTGTCTAATAGGACATGTGCTAGGAGGACAAAATTGAGGGTCTACAAATATGCCCCTCTTCGGTAGAGATCACGAGTGTAAGGAATGTGAGTAAAAAAAGCGAATAATGAGTGGAGCAAAGTGAACTGTATCGAAGAACTAAAGAAGGACCAGAGATTTTGTCTTAGCACATGGTGAGAGTAAAGTCGAAACATGGGGCTGCAACGACAAGGATAGAACAACTCTATGTGGGGGAATGGCAATAAAGAGAGAAAGGTATGTGATGAGTAGCACAAAGATGGAAAAAAGATGAAGATGATAACTCAAAGTCATGGATGAGCAGAATAACTCTAGATCATGGACAAGATGAATGACTTTAGGTCAAAATAGGACAAACGACTTTGGGTCGGAAATAGGATGAACGACTTTGGGTCATGAGCTCAGGGCTATAAATACTAAGAATGACTCTGGGTCAAGATGGAGTGAATGACTCCGGGTCATGAGCTCGGGGCTCTAAATGGAAAGAAATGACTCGTGTCATAAATGAAAATCGACTCTGGGTCGAGAACTCAGGGCTCTAAATGGATAGCTGATCAGGATGCTTTCCGGCTCAGGGTGCCGGGTCGAGGCCACTCACAAGTGGCTAAAATGATGAAACAAAACATCTCAAGAATGTGAAGGATGTAAACGACTCTAGGTCATAAGCTCAGGGCTCGGGATGCTATGAATGACTCTGGGTCATGATGCGATGAGTAACTCAGGCTTATGATGAACAGCTCAAGGCTATGGGTGGAATGAATGACTCTGGGTCTTGATGTAATAAGCAACTCGGAGTTACAATGAATAGCTCAGGGCTATGAGCTTCGGGCTCTATGACTGATCAGCTAGAAGGAGAATGCGATACGCAAACTTCCGATCAAACCACTCGTGGGCGACCAAATGATGAAGACTCAGCTCAGGGCTAGAAAGACTCCGGGGTCTATAGGAAACAATAGCTCAGGGCTACCAGGCTTAGGACTTAAGGGAAGAAAGAGAGCTCAGGGCTATAAGACTCAGGGTCTAGAAGGAATGGATAACTCAGGGCTATGAGGCTCGAGGCCTAGAAGGAACGGATAAATCAAGGCCATAAGACTCAGGGTCTAGAAGGAGTGGATAGCTTAGGGCTGTGAGGCTCAGGGCCTAGAAGGAACAGATAAAGAAGACCAACTCGAAAGTGGATATGAAGTAAATGGGCTCAAAGTCGTATACTCAAAGTGACAAGAGTCGGACTACTAAGCTCAATAAGGGAAATATGCCCTAGTATCCAGGGTGCTCATACTGCTAAAACAACCAGTAAATCAATCATCCGCTGAAAACAATGGTTCAGGAACTGATGCATCATGACAAACCTCTGAAAAGTCTAAGTTGAAAGAACTCTCTGTTTCTGAAAAGCTGCCCTGTCGACAGATCTCAAAAGGTAAATCTCAAAGAGCACAAAATACTGCTCATCTGGGTAATCCAATCTGCAAGGTGACAATGATGAAAACAAATCTATCCCATGAACATCTGGCTAAAGGATCCAACCATACTCCTTTGGTGAAAGCCGATATGATCCATCTCTATCTCGACGAATCCATGTAGGGAGGTCATGATATAATTAATCGCCGAAAGCTCCAAACTAATCTCAATCTAAAACCAAGCTGGCCACTGTCTCAATCTCAAGGATACTTAAAGAAAATGGGGGAATATGCCCCAATATAAGATCCGATATCAAAATCATGATGTAAACAACCAACACTAATCATCCATCCTCATACCACTACCCAAACGAATCCCGCAAAGGAGAGGGGAATATGCCCCAGTATGATATCTGATGTCAAAGTCGTGAGATAAACAACCAACAACGATCATTCATCTATATACCATTGCCCGAACATAATCTCATCATGGAAAGGGGAATATGCCCTAGTATGGATATCTGATGCACAATCAAAAGGATGAATCTAACATCATCAATCAACTGTCTCCAACTCAATAATAATCCGCTAAGAAATCAGAATGAAGTATCAGCCAATACCCCAAGGAAGACTCTCTAAATCTGATCTCAAATGAATAATCAAAATGATGAGGAATATGATAATCTTGAGAGTAGAAGCACGTCTCTGATGAATCCCTAACTAAATCTTATGGGAATCTGGTGACCTCCAAATGGGGGAATATACCTCAGTGTACAAAATCTATATACTACACTGAAAATTGTCTTCAACTCAGTAATAGTCCACTAGTCTATCTCAGAAATACTCTGCAGATGGAACCTAGAATCATGAAAACTGTCAATGAGCTCAATAATGCTCTACTAGAACTTATATAATCTCAACATACTCCACTAGGGGTCTCTGATCGATGAAAATGCCCAAGCTCAAAGAAAGTGCTCTACTAGGGGCTCGTCTCAACCGAATGAAAGGGGAATATGCCCCAATATGGATATCTGATGTCGACAAAAGGATGAATCCAATATCATCAATGAACTATCTCCAAACTCAAAAATCCATCAAACATCAATATGTCAAGCAAGAGAGAGACCAAATGCTTCCAAAAGTATCTTCCATAAAAGAAAACATGATAACGACTATGCTTCAACCAGTCTACAAAAGCCTGTCCAAGTGAAGACTGTCAAAGATAACGCCTGATCTCATGGCCTCAGGGTGGTCTTAAAACACGGGACGTAACATAGGCCAGGGTGATAGGGTGAAAGAAATGAAGGGAAACTAGGCTCAAATACCCAATGATCAAACCCATACCCTCGTGTATAAGATGTAATGCATAGAAAAAATCTCATGAGCCATGGACCTAAAGGGAACCAAAGGAAATATCAATGGTGAAATGAGAGAAATGATGGGTGGTCAAACCATGAATGAAACATGTGAATGATGTGAAGAAGGTATCAAATCAAAAACGTGTATCAATATGTAGGGAATAGATAAAAGGTGGACTAAATATCCGGAAAGAGGTAATGGGATACAAAAGAAGGCAATGAGAAAGTAGAATAGATGATGATTAACCCATGTTAGTACAATAAAGGAAAGTCAAATCACCAATGATGGAATGATGGATAAGACAATGATCTGGAGACCCTAGTAAAAATATTACTCATCTCTCATTCCTAATACATATTGACCATGATCCGATAAGCATAGGATATCATAGAACTCTCACATGAACCCTCAACACTCCAAATGCATAGCAAGAGTGGCTCAAGAAGTGAAAACTCGTATAAAAATCTCACAAGAACCCACAACGACAAATGTACCCAGTAAATAAACCTCAAAAAGGTGATATAAGTGGCCAATGGAGCAAGATACCATACACAAACCTATCATTGCATTTCTTTTTTTTTTTCCTTTTTTTTTATGCGCATGCTCTGATCATCAATAAATCGAACTCCAATGGGAGAGATACAAGGAATGAACAAACTCTCTCAGACCACTAATGAATACATGAACCAACCTATGAGAGAACCTCTCAAACTAAAATCTCTGAATCAATGCCAAATGAGGGGATGGATGAAGTGATATGACTGTCCTCTTTTGCACCAAGATGTGAAGAATCATCAACCCAAGAAATAGAAGAGATAAGATGAAGCAAATAATGATAAACGCAAGAGAGACAATGAAAATGTGATGATAGTAAAATAGAACAAACGGGGCGATAAGGGGATGGTAACAAGAATGAGAAGATAGACCTATAAGTCTAAAGCTCGTGAAACTTTCCTAGCAAAGCATGCATATACATCAAAGGGCCCCAACCCGGGTGTAGAAATGGTAATCAAGGCTATGAGAAAGAAATAAGGCTATAACATACCACGTGAGGCTCAATGGGCTAGCAATGGTTAATATATTAATAAAGGTGATAAGGTGTAAGGCTAACCGAAATGATGGCCACCCATCCTGCGACCATAATCTCAAACATAATACTTCTTTAGCTGATCCACATTGGTAGGCTATAAAAATTGGTTTCCATCTAAGTTAGTCAACCATGCAGCCCCTTTTGGAGTCAACTCTCGAATAACATAAGGCCCACTCCAACTAGGTCTGAACTTTCCTCTAGGGTCTCCAATCAAGCCTCTGAGAATCCTCAAAACTAAATCCCCTTTTTGTAATGGTCTAGGCTTAACCCGTTTCCTGAAGGCACGAGCCATCTTCCTCTGATAGGCCTAAATATGATCAATTGCTCTCAATCTCTTCTCATCTAAAAGGTTAAGTTGGTCAAACCGAGCCTGAGCCCACTCTGTCTTAGAAATCTGCTGCTCAAGGGCTACTCTCAGATAACCCATCTCTGTCTCAACCGGTAAAACAACCTCCATACCATATACTAAAGAGTAAGGTATAGCTCCTGTAGAGGTGCGGAAAGAGGTACGGTATACCCACAATGCAAAAGGAAGTTTCTCTGACCAATCTCAAGAAGTTTCAACCATCTTCCTCAAAATCCTCTTAATATTCTTATTCGCAACCTCTACTGCCCCATTGGTCTGTGGCCTATATGCTGAAGATCTATGATGTCGGATGCCATACTTCTACGACAAAGTATCTACCTCGGCTCAGAAGTGCACTCCTCTATCTGAAATCAACTCATGGGGAACCCCATAACGGAATGTCGGCGGACTGAATTCCGGATGTGAGATATCTGGAGAAGTGTGGAATGTCGACGGGACGGAATTCCGGATGTGAGATGTCCGAAGAAAGTGGAATGTCGGCGGACAAAATTCCAGATGTGAGATATCTGGAGAAGTGTGGAATGTTGGCGGGATAGAATTTCGGATGTGAGATATTCGAAGAAGGTGGAATGTCGGTGGACATAATTCTAGATGTGAGATATCCAGAGAAGTGTGGAATGTCGGCGGGACAGAATTTCGGATGTGAGATATCCGGAGAAGGTATAACGTTGGTCGGACAGCATTCCAGATGTGAGATATCCGAAGAAGGTATAACGTTGGCCAGACAGCATTCCGGATGTGAGATATTCAGAGAAGGTTGAACATCGGCCGGACAGAATTCCGGATGTGAGATATCCGTAGAAGGAAAGAGCAGAAGATATTGATCAGTAAGCATAAATAGCCCCACTTCAAGTATTAATCCATGTGTTAAGAGCGGAGGGAACTATGCAGAATAGGATTTAAATGAAAAAAAACGAGTGTGATAACATTCAAGCATGGATTTCTATATTTCCAAAGACATCAATGACATATAAAATAATCAAAATCGAAACAAGGTGAAGTAGTAAATGACCAATTCCAGCAGAATAACTTGTGGCCCTTTTCCGTCCACACCAAACAACAAGACATTGAATATCTCTAAATGACCAAAATGGAGAAATCAAATATGGGTAAAAAAACCCAGAGTAACCAGAAGCATACCTGGACAAAGTCGGCTGCAATCGCTCCTCTTCCACCCTTGTGCGCTTTTCTGCCCTTGACCATCAAAGAATCCCCCCATTTTTCTTCCTCTCTCACGTATATATATATCAGTCTTCCAAAAAAAGACCCTCCAAATCTGCTAGAGGAAAATCCCCTCCTTTCTTCTTTTTTTAAATCTACTTTCCTTTCTTATTTTCTTCCCTTTTATAACCGATTCTCCCATGGAAATAATATATGTGTTATCCTTCTAAAAACAAAATCTCCTATTTTTTCCAAAATTCTGTTGATTCTCCTTCCAAATAGATGGCGGCCCGTTTCCTCATGCCCAAAAAGCCAAGAAATATGATTTAGAAAACTTGTAACAAGATAAAATAAAATAAAATAAAAATAATAAAGAAGTCCATATAAGCCACACAAGTCATGTAGGTCATGCAATCATGCAAGCCATATAAAAAGTGGGTTTAAAAGTGCTTAAATGGGCCTAAGTGAACTAAGCCTAATGAAGTGTCTAAGTGGACCTAAGGCATTTAGGAAAGTGCCTAAGTCTAAATTAGGGCTACCAAGGTCATAATAAGGGGTTAGGCAATCCTTCAAACAGAGTCTCTGAGGTGGTTCAAGAAAGGTAAGTAGTGTGAGTAGATATGGGCCACCAAGGAGCTATTGTAAAGTATCGATCAAGTGTCTAATAGGACATGTGCTAGGAGGACAAAATTGAGGGTCTACGCCTGTGCTCGTGACTTAGAGTAGCTCATGTCAACCACAAACTTAAGATGTTTATAGTGTTTAGAGCCCTAAGTTCATGACCCCAAGTCATTCATGTCAATCACAACCCTAAGATGCTCATAGTATCTATAGCCTTTAGCTCATAACCTCGAGTCTTTCATGTAATGCACAACCCAAAGGTGTTCATAGCATTTAGAGCCCTAAACTCACAACCTAGAGTCTTTTGTGTCATCAACAACCCTAAGTTGTTCATAGCATTTAAAGCCTAAAGCTCATGACCCGAAGTTGTTCAAGCAACCCACAGCCTACAGTTGCTCGCAGCATCTAGATCCTTGAGCTTACAACCTAGAGTAGATAATGTAATCCACAACCCTGAGTTGTTCATAGCATTAAGAGCCTTGAGCTTATGACTTGTAGTCTTTCATGTCGTCGACAACCCTGATCTATTTATAGCATTAAGAGGCTTGAGCTCATGATCAAGAGTCATTCACATCAATCGAAGCTGACCATTGTTCATAGTATCTAGAGCCCTGAGCTCATTGATTACTACTCAAAAAGTGTTATTCTATAGCTTGTAATTAACTCTTTTAAACACTTTTGAGTAGTAGTTATTACCTTTTAACTCAATTGGCATGTTAAGGACCCTTGCAATCATTTCTAATCAAATTGTGTTAAGTTTTGGTTTTTTGATAGCTTTTTGATCACCAAAGCAATTTAAGATGAGGGAGAGCTTTATATAATCCATGGAAAAACAAATGGAAGCTCATTTACAAGAAGAATCCAAGCTTTGGAGCTTTGTAGTCCTTTGCCAAAAGCAAATCAAGAATGCAAAGAGGAAAAATAGAGGAATCTAACAAGAAGTTCAAGAGGATGGCAACTATTGGACACATTTGGAGTACTTTATGGAGTCCATTTTATGCATACTATATGTCATTTCGAAGCTTGGGAAGTCAGAAGTCCAACGCTTTAAATGATGTGCAAATCAGAGCTGAAACGAAGAAGTTATGGCCATTTGAAGATAACGCATCAAGTTGTGCGAAATTTCGCAACTGCGAAATGAAATCTACTTGCGAAATTTTGCAAGCTGTTTCACAGCTACGAAACCACCTGCAAGCACACGTGTGCCACTTCGCAAATTGAAACTCCATCTTCGTAGCTACGAACCACATTGTGAAATCACCTCCAAGCTGCGAATCAAGTTGCAAATCATCTCCAAGTTGTGAAATCACCTCCAAGTTGCAAAATCACAAATTCAACTTGCAAAATCAAAGTTCAAACTTGCAAAATGGATAATTCAACGTGTGAATCACCTTACGAAATCCACCTGTGCAATCTCAGATATTTGCAACAGACTTAGTTAGATTTTTTCTTAAGATATTTTCTCCTTGTAATCATTCAAAGATATTATTGGGATATTTCTTAGAAAATATCTTCTTTATATATATCTTTGAACTAATGTAAAGAACAAATCAATATATGATAGATCATAGATGTAATCCGACGAGAGGAGGATCATAGTAAGAAATATATCTACAGAGCACTTGCTCTGCTTTTCCTTCATATTTTTGTTTTCTTGTTATTTTTATTTCTAGTCAAACAAAACTCTAAGGATGTTTTCTCAGAGGATGAGTGGCTAGGCTCTTTGTCTCTTGGAGTGAAGAAAGCCGGGTAAGTTTCCGAATGCAAAAATTGGAAGTTTTGTTGTTTTAGCTTTTAATGAAGAGAAAGTGTGACCCGTTAATGGTTTTATCTTTTTAGTTAACTTAAAATTCCTTAAAATCACCTGGGCCAACACTTGGTAAGGCAAGTGGTCTTCGTCCATTGAGATACATTACTTTATCTCTTGCGAGCCTTTGGGAGGTGGTTTGAAGGGAGGATTTTCTAGAATAGCCAACACTTGGTAAGCTTTTGGACTCCAAGGAGACATCCATTAGTTATCTCTTGCAAGCTTTTGACGGGTAATCCAAGGTTAAGGATCATCTTGAATGGCAAATGCTAGGTGAGAGGTATGAGCCATTGCAAGATGATTAAGTGACAAAGATTTAGTGTTTGAACCCATTAAGGGGAAGCATCTGGACCACACTGGTTCGGGAAATAATTATATGTTAAATCCCCAATGCGAGGAAAAGAAACAAGTGACCAGAACTCTCTTTTTGTATTAAGAACCTGAGCCTAGTGATCTGAAACTCCAAGAAACGCTTTTCTTTGTAATTAAAATCAGTTACTATTTTTTGGTTAGCTGAAAACCAACCTTTTCAAACATCTTTATGTTTTCTTTTAAAGATAACCTTGAAATGAAAAAGCACCAATTCAACTTTGAATTAATATCAATTGTGAAGTGAAAACCCATCTCAGTGAACGATCCTAGAGCCACTATGCTATGCTAGCTAAGGCTATCCTAGTACATGATGATATAGGTTATAAGTTTTGTTGATTACTCCCGTCTGAGGACCAAAATCGAGGTACACCAGTTGATTGAGCACCAATCAACAGGACATACACCAACTGGGCACGATTCAAATGGCGCCGTTGCCGAGGACCATTGAGAGGACATAAATCAGCTGATACACCAATTGAGAATGAATCAAATGGCGCTGTTGCCGGGGATGGTGCCACTTTACAATGATATCACCTTTTCAGAGTACTTGTGATCTTCATCACAAGTTTGATGACTTTTCTTTTCCTTTTACTAACTCTTTTTATTTGTTTATTTTTCTTTGTTCATATTTTAGTATATTTTTATTTAGTTTTTAGTTAATCTTAATAATTTTCTTTTTTCTTTAGAATTTTTTTTATTTTATTTTCTCTGTTTTTAATTCACAAATTGCTAGTTGTGCATGCCTGATTACTACTCAAAAAGTGCTATTTGATAGCTTCTAATTAACTCTTTTAAACACTTTTGAGTAGTAGTTATTACCTTTTAATCCAATTAACATATTAAGGACCTTTGCAATCATTTCTGATCAAATTATGTAAGTTTTGGTGCTTTTGTTAGTAATTTGATCACCAAAGCAATCCAAGATTGAGGAGAGTTCTTTGGAATCCATGGAAAAACAATGGAAAGCTCATAAACATGAAGAACCAAAGCTTTGAAGCTTTAAAGTCCTTTGCCATATGCAAATCCGGAATGTAAGGAGAGAAAGCTGATTCATTCCCAATTGGTGTATCAGCTGATTCATGTCCTCTCAATGGTCCTTGACAATGGTGCCATTAGATTCGTTCCAGATGGTGTTCCTTGATTGTGGTCCTTAGACGGGAGTAATCAACAAAATTTATAACCTATTACACCATGTACTAGGATAGCCTCAGCTAGCATAGCATAGTGGCTCTAGGGTCGTTCACTGGGATGGGTTTTCACTTCACAATTGATATTAATTCAAAGCTGAATTGATGCTTTTTCATTTCAAGGTTAGCTTTAAAAGAAAACATAATCTTTGGTTTAAAAGGTTGGTTTTAAGCTAACTAAAAATAGTAACTGATTTTAACTACAAAGAAAAATGTTTCTTGGAGTTTCAGATCACTGGGCTCAGGTTCCAAAAACAAAAAGAGAGTTCCAGTCACTTGAATCTTTTTCTCGCATTAGAGAATTAACATATATTTAATTCTCTAACCGGTGTGGTATAGATGCTTTCCCTTAATGGGTTCAAACACTAGATCCCTCTCACTGATGCATCTTGCAATGGCTCATACCTCTCACCTAGCATTTTCCATTCAAGGTGATCTTTAACCTTGGATTTCCCGTCAAAAGCTCGTAAGAGATAACTAATGGATGTCTCCTTGGAGTCCAAAAGCTTACCAAGTGTTGGCTATTCTAGAAAATCCTACCTTCAAACCACCTCCCAAAGGCTCGCAAGAGGTAAACTAGTGCATCTCAATGGATGGAGATCACTTGCCTTACCAAGTGTTGGCCCAGGTGATTTAAAGGCGTTTTAAGTTAACATAAAATATAGAAACCATTAACGGGTCACACTTTCTCTTCATTAAAATTTGAAACAACAAAACTTCCAATTTATGCATTCAGAAACTTACCCAGCTTTCTTCACTCCAAGAGACAAAGAGCCTAGCCTCTCATCCTCTGAGGAAACATCCTCAGAGTTTGTTTGGCTAGAAATAAAAATAATGAGAAAACAAAAATATGAAGGAAAAACAGAGCAAGTGCTCTGTAAAATATATTTCTTCCTCTCGTCGGATTACATATATGATATATGATCAATTTGATATCTCCTAGATTGATTTACATTGGTTCAAAGATATATATATAAAGAATATATTTTCTAAGAAATATCCCAATAATATCTTTGACTGATTACAAGGAGAAAATAGAAATTTACACAAAATATTTTGAGAAAAAATCTAACTAAGTCAGTAGCAAATATCTGGATTGCACATGTGGATTGCGCATGTTGATTAACATGTTGAATTATCCATTTTGCAAGTTTGAACTTTGGTTTTGTAACTTGGAGGTGATTCCGCAACTGGGAGATGATTTGCAACTTGATTCGTAGCTTAGAGGCCATTTTGCAACCAAGGGCCATTTCGCAGCCAAGGAGCATTTTTGCAGGGTGGAGACATTTTTGCAGCCCATTTCACATCTGCGAAATGAGGGGTGGAGCTGTGAAATGGCACTCGTGTGCCAAATGGTGGTTTCGCAGCTACGAAACAACCAGCGAAATTTTCGCAGCGAAATTTCGCTCAGCTTTGTGTAGTTGTCTTCAAACAGCCATAACTTCTTCGTTTCAAATCCAATTTGCGTACCGTTTGAAGCATTGGACTTCTAACTTCCCAAGATTAGAAATGAGATATAGTATACATAATTTGAGCTCCAGGAAGTGCTCCAAAAGTGGCTGATAGTGACTATCCTTTAGAATTTCATGTTAGATTTCTCTCTTTTTCCTCCTTGCATTCTTGATTTGACTTTGGCAAAGAACTACGAAGCTCAAAAAACACCAAAACTATCAAAAACTATCAAAAACACCAAAAATTAAAACAATTTGATTAGAAATGATTGCAAGGGTCCTTAATATGCCAATTGAGTTAAAAGGTAATAAATACTACTCAAAAGTGTTTAAAAGAGTTAATTACAAGCTATAAAATAGCACTTTTTGAGTAGTAATCAGAAGCAAAGAGAAATTTACCATGAAGCATTCTAGAGGACAGTCACTGTCAGCAACTTTTGGAGCACTTCCTGGAGTTCAATTTATGGGTACTATATGTTGTTTCAAAGCTCAGGAAGTTAGAAATCCAATGCTCTAAACAGTGCATGATTTGGAGCTGAAATGAAAGAGTTACAGCCATTGGAAGCCGATCACTCCAAGCTAAAGGCAAATTTCACAGCCCTACGAAATCACTAGAGGACGGTCGTGAAATCAGTCTTAGGCTGCGAAATGGTGACCTTCATGCTGCAAAATTTCACAGCCCTCTTGCACAGCTATGAAATTCCCTTGAAGCTTCCCGATATTTGCGACCGAAATTTTGAGATTTTGTTGCTTTAGATATTTGATGTCTAAATCCCTAAACTCTCCTTGTAACCCACCTATCATAGGATTCCTTAGTCTTTAAGTAAGAACAAAGGGTAAATAAACCCATATTGAATGCTTGTAAGTTTCCATAAAAGAAAAAGACGGAAGCTTGTTCTCAGAGAACTTTGTATAGTTTTTGAAAGAAGTAAAATTCGGGGTTTTTGCTCTGCCTTACCTACTTGTTTTGATTGTATGTATTTATTTAATTTTTCTTACTCACCAAACAAGCTCTGAGGAAGTTTCCTTAGAGAATGAGTGGCTAGGCTTTTAGTTCCTTGGAGCTAAGGTTGCCGGGAAAGGTTCCAAATGCAAGAATTGGTAGTTTTGTTATTTCAGCCATTAATGAAGAGAAAGTGTGACCCATTAATGATTTCTATGTTTTTAGTTAACCTAAAACACCTTCAATTCACCTGAGCCAATACTTGGTAAGGCAAGTGATCTCCGTCCATGGAGATGCACTAGTTTACCTCTTGCGAGCTTTTGGGAGGTGACTTGAAGGTAGGATTTTCTAGAATTTCCAACACTTGGTAACTTTTTGGACTCCAAGGAGACATTCATTAGTCATCTCTTGCGAGCTTGAGAAGGGAAGTCCAAGGTTAATGATCACCTTGAATGGAAAATGCTAGGTGAGAGGCACGAGCCATTGCAAGTTGCATTAGTGAGAGGGAATTAGTGCTGAAATCCATTAAAGGGAAGCATCTGTACAACATCGGTTAGAGAATTGACTATATGTTAATTCTCTAATGCGAGGAAATGAACAAAGTGACCGGAGCTCTGTTTTTGAATGAGGAGCCTCCCCTGTGAACCTAAACCTCCAAGGAATGTTTTTCTTCATAAGTAATTTCCATTACTTTCTTTTTAGTTAGCTTGAAACAAAACCTTTTTCAACCAAAGTTTGTGTTTTTTCTTAAGCTAACCTTGAAATGAAAAAGTGCCAATTTAACTTTGAATTGGTATCAGTTGTGAGTTGAAAACCCTTCCTAGTGAACGATCCTAGAGCCACTATGCTATACTAGCTAAAGCTATCCTAATGCATGGTGATATAGGTTATAAATCTTATTGATTACTCCCTCAATCAAGGAATACCAGTTGGACATGAATCAGCTGAGACACCAATTGGGAATCACGGATCAAATGGCGCCGTTGCCGGGGAAGGTGCCAACTTCACAGTGATGGGATACTTGTGGTTTTCATCACAAGTTTGGTGAATTTTCTTTCATTTTACTAGCTCTTTTAGTTGTTTCTTTTACTTGTTCATATTCTAACATAGCTTTTAATTTAGTTGTAGTTAATCTAAGTCTTTTTGGTAGTCTTGTTTTTTGTTTTCCTTTGTTTTTTGTTTTTGTTTTTGTTACAGTTGATACTAGTTGTGTATGCCAAATTGGATACTAGATAGTGGAGGAAGGCTTGTTAAACGTGAAACACCTCATAAGGAGTTGGAATTGAGCTTGAACATCATGGAAACTACACCTGAAGATTAGCATAGTCACCATGGTCATCAGGACAATCCCAATGAATTCAAATAAATGAGGGACCACATGCATCCACCTTGTATGAGTGCACCATCATGTATAGTGCCCTCTACAGAGCAGCTAGTGATCAGACCCTATATTGTTCCACTTCTACCAACTTTCCATGGAATGGAAAGTGAGAATCCCTATGCACATATCAAGGAATTTGAAGATGTTTG
Organism: Vitis riparia; assembly: GCF_004353265.1. NCBI lineage: Eukaryota > Viridiplantae > Streptophyta > Magnoliopsida > Vitales > Vitaceae > Vitis > Vitis riparia. The sequence continues at coordinate 674,064 of NW_023269665.1, read as the reverse complement.
TAATACATTCTAGGAGGGAGGAGCTTCAATCTACTTTTAATTTAAAGGATGAGGCTAAGATTTGGCTTAGTTCTTTAAGGCCAAGGAGTATCCGTACTTGGATTGACTTACAAGCTGAATTCCTCAAGAAGTTTTTTCCTACTCACAAAACGAATGGCTTGAAAAGGTAAATTTCAAACTTCTCAGCTAAAGAGAATGAGAAATTCTATGAGTGTTGGGAAAGATACATGGAAGCCATTAATGCTTATCCTCACCATGGTTTTGATACGTGGCTGTTGGTGAGTTATTTCTATGATGGGATATCTTCCTTAATGAAGCAACTCCTCGAAACAATGTGTGGAAGGGATTTCATGAGTAAGAATCCTGAGGAAGCTATGGATTTTTTGAGTTATGTAGCTGAAGTCTCAAGGGGGTGGGATGAACCAAACAGAGGAGAAGTGGGAAAGATGAAGTCTCAACTAAATGCTCTTCATGCTAAGGCTGGGATGTACACCTTGAATGAAGATGTTGATATGAAAGAAAAAATTGCAACTATGACAAAAAGATTGGAGGAGCTAGAACTAAAAAAGATGCATGAAGTGCAAGCTATTGCCAAAACACCAGTGCAAGTAAAGTCATGTTCTATTTGTCAATCTTATGAACACTTGGTGGAGGAGTGCCCTACAATTCTAGTTGCTAGAGAAATGTTTGGAGATCAAGCAAATGTCATTAGACAATTCAAGCCCAATAGCAATGCTTCGTATGGTAATACTTACAACTCAAGTTGGAGGAATCATCCAAATTTTTCATGGAAGCCAAGAGCACCTCAGTACCAACAGCCGGCTTAACCATCCTAACAAGCTTCAAGTCTTGAACAAGCAATAGTGAATCTCTACAAGGTTGTGGGAGATTTTGTTAGAGACCAAAAATCCATCAATGCTTAACTCAGTCAAAGAATTGACAGTGTAGAGAATACTTTGAATAAAAGGATGGATGGGATGTAAAATGACTTATCTCAGAAGATAGACAATCTCCAATACTCAATCTCAAGGCTCACTAATTTGAACACAGTGCAAGAGAAGGGTAGATTTCCTTCTCAACCTCACCAAAACCCTAAGGGTATCCATGAAGTGGAAACTCATGAATCTTCACAGGTGAGAGATGTCAAAGCTTTGATCACTCTAAGGAGTGGTAAAAAGGTTGAGTTACCAACACCCAAGCCACATGTTGAAGAGAAAGAAGAAGAAGAGACAAAGAAGAGGGAGGAAATGAAAGGAAAGAAGAAAGATATCAGTGAAGGGAAAGAGGACCATGATTCAACAGTGAATGCAAATTTGGAGAAAGAGCTTATTAAAGAAGAACTGACGAAGAAACACATATCTCCGCCTTTTCCTCAAGCTTTGCATGGGAAAAAGGGGATAAAAAATGCATCAGAAATCCTTGAAGTATTGAGGCAAGTGAAAGTCAATATTCCATTGCTGGAGATGATTAAGCAAGTTCCAACATATGCAAAATTCCTAAAGGACCTGTGTACTATCAAAAGAGGGTTGAATGTGAATAAGAAAGCCTTCTTGATTGAACAAGTAAGTGCCATCATACAATGCAAGTCTCCTTTGAAGTACAAAGATCCGGGATGTCCTACCATTTTAGTCATGATTGGAGGAAAGGTAGTGGAAAAAGCTTTGTTAGACTTATGAGCAAGTGTGAATTTGCTACCATACTCTGTCTACAAGCAATTGGGACTTGGTGAATTGAAGCCAACATCAATCACTCTATCTTTAACTGATAGATCAGTGAAAATTCCAAGGGGGATAATTGAAGATGTCTTAGTTCAAGTTGATAATTTCTACTATCCAGTAGATTTTGTTGTTCTTGATACTGATCCTTTTGTTAAGGAAGCTAATTATGTTCCTATCATCCTTGGAAGGCCATTTCTTGCTACTTTAAGTGCAATCATCAATTGTAGGAATGGACTTATGCAACTCACTTTTGGCAACATGACACTTGAGCTTAATATCTTTCATATGTCTAAGAAGCTAATTACTCCGGAAGAAGAAGAAGGTCCAAAAGAGGTATGCATTATTGACACTCTAATGGATGAGCATTGTAATCAGAATATGCAAGACAAGTTGAATGAAAGTCTTGAGGATCTTGAAGAAGGGTTGTCTGAACCCGCTGATGTGCTTGCTACTCTACAAGGTTGAAGGAGGAAAGAAGAGATTCTACCTTTATTCAATAAAGAGGAGGCACAAGAAGATGATAAGGAAGAGATCCCAAAGCTCAATTTGAAACCTCTGCCCATGGAGTTGAAATACACGTACCTGGAAGAAAATAATCAATGCCCTGTTATTATATCTTCATCTCTTACTATTCATCAAGAGATTTCTCTACTTGAAGTTCTTAAGAGGTGTAAGAAAGCAATAAGATGGCAAATATCTGACTTGAAAGGAATCAGTCCTTTGGTTTGTACACATCACATATATATGGAGGAAGAAGCTAAACCAATTCGTCAACCTCAAAGAAGATTGAATCCTCATTTATAAGAAGTAGTGTGAGCTGAGGTGCTGAAGTTACTTCAAGCAGGTATTATTTATCCCATATCTGACAGCCCTTAGGTGAGTCCTACTCAAGTGGTACTAAAGAAGTCAGGGATTACTGTGGTTCAAAATGAAAAAGGAGAAGAAATTGCTACACGCCTCACTTCAGGTTGGAGGGTGTGTATTGACTATAGGAAATTGAATGCTGTGACAAGGAAATATCATTTTCCACTCCCGTTTATTGATCAAGTGCTGGAGAGAGTCTCTGGTCATCATTTCTATTGTTTCTTGGATAGGTACTCAGGGTATTTCCAAATTAAAATTAATGTAGAAGATCAGGAGAAGACTACTTTCACATGTCCATTTGGAACATAAGCCTATAGAAGAATGCCTTTTGGTTTATGCAATGCACCTGCAGCATTCCAAAGATGTATGCTTAGTATCTTCAGTGATATGGTGGAGCAAATTATGGAGGTTTTCATGGATGATATCACCATATATGGAGATACATTTGAAGAATGCTTAGTCAATTTGGAAGCGGTTATTAACAGATGCATTGAAAAAGACTTGGTGCTCAACTGGGAGAAATGCCACTTTATGGTACATCAAGGAATTGTCCTTGGCCATATCATCTCCGAGAAAGGTATTGAAGTTGATAAAGCAAAGGTGGAACTTATTGTCAAATTGCCATCCCCAACCACTGTAAAAGGAGTAAGGCAATTCCTTGGCCATGGAGGGTTCTACAGGAGATTTATAAAAAGACTTCTCTAAGCTTTCAAAGCCTCGTTGTGAACTATTGGCTAAGGATGCTAAGTTTATATGGGATGAAAGATGTCAAAAGAGTTTTGATCAATTGAAGCAATTTTTGACAACCGCTCCAATAGTGAGGGCCCCTAACTAGCAACTACCCTTTGAAGTAATGTGTGATGCTAGTGACTTTACTATAGGAGCTGTACTTGGCCAAAGAGAAGATGGGAAACCCTATGTGATCTACTATGCAAGTAAAACATTGAACGAAGCTCAAAGGAACTACACAACTATAGAAAAAGAGTTGTTAGTTGTGGTGTTTGCCTTAGACAAGTTTCGCGCTTATTTGGTAGGGTCTTTCATCCTTGTTTTCACTGACCATTCAGCCTTGAAGTATTTATTGACAAAGCAAGGTGCAAAAGCAAGGTTGATTAGTGGATTCTTTTATTACAAGAGTTCAATCTCCAAATCAAAGAGAAGAAAGGAGTGGAGAATGTGGTAGCTGACCACCTTTCAAGGTTGGCTATAGCACACAATTCCCATGTCTTACCTATTAATGACAACTTTCTTGAGGAATCACTCATGTTGCTAGAGAAAGCTCCTTGGTATGCTCATATTGCTAACTATTTGGTTACTGGTGAAGTTCCAAGTGAGTGGAAAGCACAACACAGGAAGCACTTCTTTGCAAAGATTCATGCTTATTATTGGGAAGAGCTCTTTCTTTTCAAGTATTGTGCAGATCAGATCATAAGGAAGTGTGTCCCTGAAGAAAAGCAACAAGGAATCCTCAGCCATTGCCATGAGAATGCATGTGGAGGCCACTTTGCCTCTCAGAAAATAGCCATGAAGGTGTTGCAATCAGGGTTTATTTGGCCATCACTTTTTAAAGATTCCCACATCATGTGTAGGAGTTGTGATAGATGCCAAAGGCTCGGGAAGCTAACAAGAAGAAATCAAATGCCCATGAACCCCATACTTATAGTTGATCTTTTTGATGTTTGGGGTATTGACTTCATGGGACCTTTCCTAATGTCTTTTGGTAACTCTTATATCTTGGTGAGGGTGGACTATGTTTCTAAATGAGTTGAGGCAATCCCCTGTAAACACAATGATCACAAGGTGGTTCTCAAATTTCTTAAGGAGAACATCTTCTCAAGATTTGGGGTGCCCAAGGCCATAATCAGTGATGGAGATACTCATTTTCACAACAAACCTTTTGAAACCTTATTAGCCAAGTATGGAGTGAAGCATAAGGTAGCTACACCTTATCATCCTCAAACTTCCAGGCAAGTGGAGCTAGCAAACAGGGAAATCAAGAACATATTGATGAAAGTGGTGATTACAAGCAGAAAAGATTGGTCTATTAAGCTTCATGATTCATTATGGCCATGTAGAACAGCTTATAAGACTATTCTTGGCATGTCTCCTTATCATCTAGTTTATGGAAAAGCATGCCATCTCCTTGTGGAAGTTGAATATAAGGCTTGGTGGGCAATCAAGAGGTTAAACATGGACTTGATCAGAGCTGGGGCAAAGAGGTGCTTAGACCTTAATGAGATGGAGGAATTAAGAAATGATGCTTACATCAATTCCAAAGTTGCAAAACAGAGGATGAAGAGGTGGCATGATCAACTAATCTCCAACAAAGAATTCCAGAAAGGACAAAGAGTCTTACTCTATGACTCAAGACTCCATATCTTTCCTGGGAAACTCAAGTCAAGGTGGATAGGTCCTTTCATTATTCACCAAGTGCATCTCCATGGAGTGGTGGAATTACTAAATTCCAATGGCACAGACATCTTTAAAGTCAATGGTCATCGTCTCAAGCCATTCATTGAGCCATTCAAGCAAGAAAAGGAGGAAATCAATCTTCTTGAGCCACAAAAAGCATGGTCAGAGAAGGGTTAGATGGACTTGGTTTCACCAAAGTCCATATTTTTGTTCAATTATGTTTATTTATAAGCTTTGTAAATTGTTTTGATTTTAATTTTGGTCTTAAATTGTGTTAATTGTATGTAACTTAATCTTTTTGAATGATCAAAATCAGGAAAAATTGCAAGGAAATTGAAAGAAGGAAGGTAGGAATCAAAAGGAGCTAAAAAACAAGGAGAAAGCATGGTCTGCAAAATTTCGCAGCCTAAAGTGTGCCGCTGCGAAAATCGCCTCTCGGTGAGAAAAAATTTTGCAGCTCTCAAGAGCCGCTACGAAAATCCCCAACCTCACTGTGAAAATCGATTTCCGCTATGAAACCACTTTGCAGCCACCTAGCTCCCTCTGCAAAAATTTTCGCAGCTACGAAGAGTCCCCTTGGCACACGAGTGCCATTTCACAGCTAAGTACACCCATTTCATAGCTGTGAAATGGCTGTGAACTTTCTATGCCTTAAGATCCACCGTTTCGCAGCTGAGACGCCATTTCAAAGGGTGTTTCGTAGCTGCGAAACCACCCTTTGGCACATGAGTGCCAATTCGCAGCGTCGTACGCCCGTTTTGCAGCTATGAAATGGGTTGCGAAATCGATGCTGAAATTTCTCTCGATGCGAAAACGCCTAGCCGCTGCGAAATCCATCCCCCCTTGCTGCGAAAAGTCCCCTCTACTGCAAAAAGGAATAGTGACCCTTGGTGTCCCTTTTTAAACGGTATAAATTCCATTTTTCCTATTCTAAACCGTCATTTGAACTTCAAAAATGTGCCAAGAGGAGCCAAGCCAGAGCACCCTCCCGTCTGCCTCCTTCACCTGAGCAAGCCGCGTGCACCTCCGGCTGTTTTCGTTGACACCGCCATGGCCAGAACACGAGGAGCTAAGTCTTTGTCCCCATCGACTAGCTTGAGAATCCCGAGAGACACACCTGTCCAAGGTTCCACCTCTAAGTCGTCGTGGCCTTGCCTCGTCCCACCTTCTGTCAAGGACGCACCTACCAGTCCTCCGGCCAGGCACTATAATACAAGAAGATCACTTACCATCGCCGGTGCGAGCTATTCCAGAGGCCAAAAATCAAGTACCGGTCCTCCAAATAAGAAAGCCAAGGTCTCTGAGCCAATTGATCTGATAGAGTCATCTTCAGAGCCTGAATCAGAGCCTACGCCATCTCCACCGCCTGCCAAAAAGTCTCCACCACCTGCCAAGAAGCCTCAGCTATCTCAGACACCAGCAAGAGAATCTCAAATTCCCTCAGGCATGACTCCTGAGGTAGCTATCAGACGCCCCATGGTCACACAGCCACCAATTGAAGGAAATCTGGAGTGTAGAGCAAGGCCATTCCACTCCGAGCTCTGTTTCGACATAGCCACTTTCAGAATTCAGTCTGAGCTCAGGGAGTCCTTTTGTCTGATACAGAGGTATTATATGGAGCATTTGCTAACTCATAGGGATTTTTTCTATCCCCGTGTGGCATTGGACTTCTATCAGTCTATGACCACAAACTAGGTTCGAGATCCTACAGTCATCCATTTTACCATAGATGGACGACATGGTATTTTGGGAGCTCGACATATAGCAGAGGCACTCCATATCCCCTTTGAGCCAGCACGTCTAAAGGATTTTCGAGTCTGGACTCATCCTTTACAGAGTGTCATCGTTCATACTCTGTCCAGAGGGGCATCCTCATGCCATTACATCCTAAGGAAGGAGCTTCCCCCTGCATGTTCTTCATTGATGCACTCCTCCACCATAACATTTTCCCACTTCAGCATTGGGTGCAGAGGAGAGGAGTGTTACTAGAGGCATTGTATAGGATCTCTGAGGAATACTTCTTTAGCCCTCATCATCTCATCATGGCTGCTCTTCTATACTTTGAAGAGAAGGTGCATCGAAAGAAGCTACTCCAAGCGAATGCCATTCCACTCCTTTTCCCCAGACTATTATGCTAGATATTAGAACACCTGGGTACCCAACAGAGCCTCAGCATGAGCATAGACGTATTTGTCGAGAGATTTTCACTCTCGACAAATGGACCAGTAAGACAGCTTATGGTGGTGCAGACTAGGGAGCACCAGTTGGACCAGAGCAGCCAAAGGAGCCAGTTGACATACCTGCTGACACTCAACCACCTGCCCCTACAGTGGCCTCTAGTGAGCCTACACCAAAGGTTCCACCCTCTGCTCCTCAGGCCATACCACAGCCTCGCCCTGTTATTCCACCCACATCAGAGCCATCTCCTTCAGTTGAGCCAAGGATAACTATACCCATTATTGAGTATAGAGGCCTATGCCACATTTTCCAGGCATTGGCCACTTCTCAGAGCATCCTCACTCAGCAGATCACAGCCCTTCGTGCTCATCAGGAGCAGATTGTTGCCACTCAGGCCCAGCACACTACCATCCTGAGGCAGATTCAGCATCATCTCGGCATTATATCAGCTCTTGAGCATGCCATTCCTAGCTCACCAGAGCCAGCACAGGCCTCTCCTTTCATGCATGAGACTATGCCTCCTAAGGAGCCCACTACAAGAGAGGCAGAGGCAGTTGAGCCATCATCTCCACAACATCCTCCACCCACCATTTGATCATTTTAATAGTTTTCTTCATATATTTCGATTATGTATTTCTTTTATGTATTTCCTTATCATAGTAGCACTTGAAATCCCATTATTTTGATATTTCATATATATTGGGATTACTTGTATTACTTGCTTTCATTTTGTACTCACATGAATTAAAGTAATACAAATCTATCACTTTTTGATCACTCTTAGCATTATTTTATTCTTATTTCCTCTACTGATATCTTTTATTCTTTTTGAAACATGTGGTTTCTCCAATCAATACTCGAAATTGATATCACTCAGGAGGTACCACTTCCTCCCTATAATCTCAATCGCTCATGCCACATTGAGGACAATGTCCAGCTTGGTTGGGGGGAGAGTTGAGGAAGGAAGTTTTTTGTTATTTATGCTAAGTTATTTTGGTAATATAGTTGATTTTTGTTTAATTTTAAAATTTTTTAAAGTTTTTTATTCTACTCTCCATGGTTACTAAGGAAAAATTTTCAAATTGAAATGGGAGAAATTGAATTTTTGTTTTTCACTTGACTTAGATTTTGTATTATGTTTACTAAAGTTGGTGAATTGTTAAAGCTTCTATTGAATTCAAGCTTAGTTCTTCCACTTTAAGCTATTCACACATTATGCACAATAGATTCCGATTATAAGATGAGAAACTATTTCCCTCTTGACTTAGGAAAATCTTAGACTTGGTACCTTTGACCTCATTTTAATAGTGTTGGGACACCTTATAAAAGGCCAATGAGCCTTTGAAAAAAAAGAAGAAAAGAAAAAGAAAAATGTTTGCTTACCTTGAAACCCGAGCAAGGTCTGAGGGGTATATGGTGAAAATCTTTAAAACCTGGTGCCCTAAGCCTTCATTGGTTGGGAGTCACCGACCTCAATGCTCGTTACAAGGGTGAATAGGTGGAATTTAACATACCGTAGGTGCTTGGGTATTAAAATTCATTCTCAAAAGTCCAGGGTAAAATCCGAGGAGTTAGTGGTTGAAAGATCCTTAAAGCTTGATGCCCTAAACCTTAATTGGTTGGGAGTCATCGATGGACCCCCATTATATGGACAATTTAGAAAAGAATACCCTTAAGCCTTGTACTCCTACAATGAAAAAAATTGTGAAACAAAAGGGTGCATTCTTAACCTATTGAATTTGGTTAGTTTGCTAAGTGTTGAAAAAGAACTAGGTTGGGGGGAGAGATTAATTTAGCATACTATATTCGGAAACTATCAACTCATGCTTAGATTTTTGTGGAAGAGTAAGGTTTGGTCCTTTGGAAGTGGAAATGATTTTAAAGCTTTAATTTGCATAATGCCTTCTCTTTATGAATTGTGCTTAGCAAAGTATTCGATAACTCTTGTTGAAATTTGATTTTTTATTTCTTTAATGTTCCATGTGAGAGTTTGATCATCATGTCACTTAAAATTTTTTGGAAGTGATAAGCATGATCTTGTAAAGTATATTACTTTTTAGTACTTTTTCTCTCCTTTATTGCTAAGGCACTTGCAATATGTCGGTTAGGGGGAGTGATTACTACTTAAAAGTGCTATTTGATAGCTTGTAATTAACTATTTTAAACACTTTTGAGTAGTAGTTATTACCTTTTAACCCAATTAACATATTAAGGACCTTTGCAATCATTTATAATCAAATTGTGTAAGTTTTGGTGTTTTTGTTAGTAATTTGATCACCAAAGCAATCCAAGATTGAGGAGAGTTCTTTGGAATCCATGGCAAAGCAATGGAAAGCTCAGAAACATGAAGAACCAAAGCTTTGAAGCTTTAAAGTCCTTTTCCATAAGCAAATCCAGAATGCAAGGAGGGGAAGCAAAGAGAAATCTACCATGAAGCATTCTAGAGGACAGTCACTGTCAGCAACTTTTGGAGCACTTCCTGGAGTTCAATTTATGCATACTATATGTTGTTTCGAAGCTCGGGAAGTTAGAAATCCAATGCTTTAAACAGTGCATGATTCAAAGCTGAAATGAAGGAGTTACAGCCATTGGAAGCTAATTACTCCAAGCTGAAGGCAAATTTCGCAGCCCTGCGAAATCACTAGAGGACGATTGCGAAATGGTGACCTTCATGCTGCGAAATTTCGCAGCCCTCTTGCACGGCTGCGAAATTCCCCTAAAGCTTCCCGATATTTGCGACCGACATTTTGAGATTTTTTTGCTTTAGATATTTGATGTCTAAATCCCCAAACTCTCCTTGTAACCCACCTATCATAGGATTCCTTAGTCTTTAAGTAAGAACAAAGGGTAAATAAACCCATATTGAATGCTTGTAAGTTTCCATAAAAGAAAAATATAGAAGCTTGTTCTCAGAGAACTTTGTATAGTTTTTGAAGGAAGTAAAATTCAGGGTTTTTGCTCTGCCTTACCTATTTGTTTTGATTGTATATATTTATTTAATTTTTCTTACTAGCCAAACAAGCTCTGATGAAGTTTCCTCAGAGAATGAGTGGCAAGGCTTTTAGTTCCTTGGAGCTAAGGTTGCTGGGAAAGGTTCCAAATGTAAGAATTGCTAGTTTTATTGTTTCAGCCATTAATGAAGAGAAAGTGTGACCCATTAATGATTTCTATGTTTTTAGTTAACTTAAAACACCTTCAATTCACCTGAGCCAACACTTGGTAAGGCAAGTGATCTCCATCCATGGAGATGCACTAGTTTACCTCTTGTGAGCTTTTGGGAGGTGACTTGAAGGTAGGATTTTTTAAAATTGCCAACACTTGGTAAGCTTTTTGACTCCAAGGAGACATTCATTAGTTATCTCTTGCGAGCTTGAGAAGGGAAGTACAAGGTTAATGATCACCTTGAATGGCAAATACTAGGTGAGAGGCATGAGCCATTGCAAGTTGCATCAATGAGAGGGAATTAGTGCTGAAATCCATTAAAGGGAAGCATCTGCACAACACTGGTTAGAGAATTGACTATATGTTAATTCTCTAATGCGAGGAAATGAACCAAGTGACCAGAACTCTGTTTTTCCATGAGGAGCCTCCCCTGTGGACCTAAACCTCCAAGAATGTTTTTCTTTATAAGTAATTTCCATTACTTTCTTTTTAGTTAGCTTGAAACAAAACCTTTTTCAACCAAAGTTTGTGTTTTTTCTTAAGCTAACCTTGAAATGAAAAAACACCAATTTAACTTTGAATTGGTATCAATTGTGAGTTGAAAACCCTTCCCAGTGAACGATCCTAGAGCCACTATGCTATACTACCTAAAGCTATCCCAATGCATGGTGATATAGGTTATAAATTTTGTTGATTACTCCCTCAATCAAGGAACACCAGCTGGACATGAATCAGCTGAGACACCAATTGGGAATCACGAATCAATGCCATATTGAATATGAAATAGCAGAGGAAGCCATGAACTTCATGAGTTATATGGCTAAAGTTTCAAGAGGATTGGATGAACCAAATGCTCGAAATATGGGGAGAATGAAGTCTCAACCTAATGCTAAGGGTGAGATGTATATTTTGAATGACAACATAGACATGAAGGCAAAGATTGCAGCTATGGCAAGGAGATTGGAAGAGCTAGAAATGAAGAAGATGTAAGAAGTGCAAGCTCTGCTTTTCCTTCATATTTTTGTTTTCTCGTTATTTTTATTTCTAGTCGAACAAACTTTGAGAATGTTGTCTTAGAGGATGAGTGGCTAGGCTCTTTGTCTCTTGGAGTGAAGAAAGCCGGGTAAGTTTCCGAATGCAAAAATTGGAAGTTTTGTTGTTTCAGCTTTTAATGAAGAGAAAGTGTGACCCGTTAATGGTTTTTATCTTTTTAGTTAACTTAAAATTCCTTAAAATCACTTGGGCCAACACTTGGTAAGGCAAGTGGTCTCCATCCATTGAGATACACTAGTTTATCTCTTGCGAGCCTTGGGAGGTGGTTTGAAGGTAGGATTTTCTAGAATAGACAACACTTGGTAAGATTTTGGACTCCAAGGAGACATCCATTAGTTATCTCTTGTGAGTTTTTTACGGGTAATCCAAGGTTACAGATCACCTTGAATGGAAAATGCTAGGTGAGAGGTATGAACCATTGCAAGATGATTAAGTGACAGGGATTTAGTGTTTGAACCCATTAAGGGGAAGCATCTATACCACACAAGTTCGGGAAATAACTATATGTTAAATCCCCAATGCGAGGAAAAGAAACAAGTGACCGGAACTCTCTTTTTGTATTAGGAACCTAAGCCTAGCGATCTGAAACTCTAAGAAATGTTTTTCTTTGTAATTAAAATCAGTTACTATTTTTGGTTAGCTGAAAACCAACCTTTTCAAACATCTTTATGTTTTCTTTTAAAGCTAACCTTGAAATGAAAAAGCACCAATTCAGCTTTGAATTAATATCAATTGTGAAGTGAAAACCCATCCTAGTGAATGATCCTAGAGCCACTATGCTATGCTAGCTAAGGCTATCCTAGATTATAGGTTATAAATTTTGTTGATTACTCCTGTCTGAGGACCGAAATCTAGGTACACCAAATGATTGAGCACCAATCAACAGGACATACATCAGTTGGGCACGAATCAAATGGCGCCGTTATCGAGGACCATTGAGAGGATATGAATCAGCTGATACGCCAATTGGGAACGAATCACTCATGACCTAGAGTAGCTCATGTCATCCACATCCGTAAGTTGTTAATAGCATCTAGAGCCTTGAGTTCATGACCTAAAGTTATTCATGTCCGCCACAACCCAGAGTTGTTCATAACATTAAGAGCCCTTAGCTCATGACCTAGAGTAGTCCATGTTATCCGCAACCCATAGTGGTTCATAACATCTAATGCTCTAAGCTCAGGACCTAGAGTTATTCATGTCAAACATAATTCAGACCTGTTCATAGCATCTAAAGCCCTGATATCATGACCTAAAGTAGCTTATGTAATCCACAACCCGGGGCTATTCATAGCATCTAGAACCCTTAGCCCGTGACTTAGAGTAGTTGATGTCATCCATAGTCTTGAACTGTTTATAGCATCACGAGCCCTGAGCCGACGACAGATAGTCTTTTATGTCATCGATAGCCCTAAGCTCTTAATACCATCTAGAGCTCCGATTTCCTGACTAGGAGTTGTTCATGTCAACCATAGCATATAGTTGTTCATAGCATCTAGAGCTCTAAGCTCACGACCTATAGTCCTTCATGTCATCCACATTCCTAAGCTCTTCATAGAATCATGAGCCCTAAGCTCGCAACCTAGAGTCTTTCATATCATCGATAGCCTAGAGATGTTCATAGCATTTAAAGCCTTGATCTCAAGACCTAGAGTAGCTAATGTCATCGGAAGCCCTGATTTGTTCATAACATCTAGACCCTTGAGCTCAAGACTTAGGGTTGTTCATGTTTTCCATAGCCCTGAGATAATCATAGAATCTATGGCTTGAGCTCATGACCCAAAGTCTTTCATGTCTTTGGCCACCTTGAGTTGTTCATAACATCTAGAGCCTTAAGGTCACAACTCATATTGGCCCATGTCATTGATAGCCCTGAATTGTTCATAACATCTAAAGCCTTGACCTCACGACCCAGGGTCATTCATGTCAACAAAAACATTAAGTTGTTCGTAACATCTAAAACCTTACGCTCATGACCCAAAGCCTTTCATGTCATCGATAACCCTAAGTTGTTCATAGCATCTAAAGTTCGAACCTCATAACCTGGGGTCATTCAAATCAACCATAGCCCAAAGTTGTTCAGAGCATCTAAAACCTTAAGCCCATGACCCAAAGTAGCTAATGTGATCCATAGCCCTAAGCTATTCAGAACATCTAGAGCCATGAGCTGATTACTACTCAAAAAGTGCTCTTTTATAGCTTTTTATAAACTCTTTTAAACACTTTTAAGTAGTAATTAATACCTTTTAACTCAATTGGCATGTTAAGGACCTTTGCAAATATTTTTTTATCAATTTTTGGCTAGTTTTGGTGTTTTTGGTAGCTTTTCTATCATTGAAGCAAGCCAAGAATGAGGGAGAACTTTGTGCAACCCTTGGGAATGAGCTTCCAAGCCAATCAAGAGATGAAAGGAAGAGGATCAGAGAAATAAATCCATCATGAAGCAATTTTGCATGGTGATGCGAAATCCTCACATGCTATGTGAAATTCAAAGGATAGCAGTTGCAGGGCAAATTTGGAGCAATTCCTGGAGTCAATTCTTTACATGTTATATGTCATTTTGAAGCTCGAGAAGAAACAGTAGTCCAACGCTTTAAATAGTGTGCAATTTGGAGCTGAATCAAAGAAGTTATGGCCAATTGAAGGCAACTGCACAAAGCTGAAGAGGAATTTCGCATTGACATTTCCTGATGCGAAAATTTTCGCATTGACATTCCCTGATGCGAAAATTTTCACACTGACATTTCCCAATGTGAAAATTTTCATAGCACACTTTCCCAATGTGAAATTTTTTGCACTGACTTTCTCCGATGCGAATTTTTTCGCACCACCTTTCTCCAATGTGAAAATGTAATAGTTAGATATTTTACATCGACTCTATTAGATTTTTGCCTTAAGATATTTGGTGTAAATTATCAATTCTCTCCTTGTAATCAGTTGAAGATCTTTTAAGATATTTAGGATATCTAATCAAGAGGTTGAAAATATCTCTCTTTATATATCTTAAGATATCTCTTTGTAATATCTATCCCCCGATACAATCATAATCTCTCATTTTTTTTTTACTGTTATCTCTCGTCCCTCTGAAGAGGGGAAGACATTGGAGAGGGGATCACTTGTACATGTTTTTAGTAAGAAATATATAGAGCGTTGCTCTGCCTACCTACTCAATTTGATTGTATTTTTCATTCTAGCCAAACAACCTCTGAAGATGTTTTCTCAGAGGATGAGTGGCTAGACTTTTTGTCTCTTGAACGGAAGGGAGCTTGGTAACGGACCCGACTACAAAAGTGGGAGTTTTCCCTGTTTTAGTTTTTAATGAAGAGGAAGTTGTGACTCGTTAATGGTTTTTATATTTTTAGTTAACTTAAAAGGCCTTAAAATCACATGGGCCAACACTTGGTAAGGCAAGTGGACACCATCCATTGAGTTACACTAGTTTATCTCTTGTGAGCCTCTGGTAGGTGGTTTAAAGGTAGGATTTTCTAGAATAGCCAACACTTGGTAAGCTTTTGGACTCTAAGGAGACATCCATTAGTTATCTCTTGCGAGCTTGTGAAGAGTAATCCAAGGTTAAGGATCACCTTGAATGGCAAATGCTAGGTGAGAGGCACGAGCCATTGCAAGATGTATCGGTGAGAGGGAATTAGCGTTGAAACCATTAATGGGAAGCAACTATAACACACTGGTTGAGAGGATAACTATAGGTTAAATCCCCAATGCAAGGAAAGGTCTGGAATCTCCACTTTTGTATAAGGGGACTAAACCTAGTGACCTGAGAATCCAAGTGACCATTTTCTTTGTAATTAAAATCCTCACGAAACAAAGTTGGAATTGGAAGTGGAAGTCATGGAAGCTATACCTGAAGATCAGCATAGTCAACATGCTCCAGTTGAAAATCTCAACGCATACCGATCCATGAGGGACCGCATGCATCCGCCTCGTATGAGTGCACCATCATGTATAGTGCCACCTATAGAGTAGCTAGTGATCCGACCACATATTGTGCCACTTCAACTTATTTTTCATGGGATGGACCGTGAGAATCCCTACCAGCATATCAAGGAATTTGAAGAAGTTTGTAACACTTTCCAAGAGGGAGGAGCTTCAATTGACTTGATGAGGCTTAAGCTATTTCCTTTCACTTTAAAGGACAAGGCCAAAGTCTGGCTTAATTCTTTAAGGCCAAGGAGTATCCGATCTTGGACTGATTTGCAAGCTGAATTTCTCAAGAAATTTTTCCTGACTCACAGGACGAACGGCTTGAAAAGATAAATCTCAAACTTTCAGCTAAGGAATTCTATGAATGTTGGGAAAGATACATGGAAGCTATCAAGGCTTGTCCTCACCATGGCTTTGATACATGGGTATTGGTGAGCTATTTTTATGATGGTATGTCTTCCTCAATGAAGCAACTCTTAGAAACAATGTGCGGAGGAGACTTTATGAGTAAGAATCCAGAGGAAGCCATGGATTTCTTGAGTTATATAGCTGAAGTTTCAAGAGGATGGGATGAGCCCAATGCCAGAGAAGTGGGAAGAATGAATTCTCAACCAAATGCTTCTAATGCTAAGGCTGGGATGTATACTTTGAATGAAGGAACTGCTATGAAAGCAAACTTTGCAGCTATGGCGAGAAGAAGAATGGAGGAACCTAAAGTGTAGGCCATTTCAGACACACCAATGCAAGTTAAGCCGTGTTCAATTTGTCAATCTTTTGAGCACTTGGTGGAAGAGTGCCCTTCGATGCTAGCTATGAGAGAAATGTTTGGGGATCAAGCAAATTTTATTGGACAATTCAAGCCCAATAATAATGCTCCATATAAAAACACCTGCAATTCAAATTGGAGGAACCATCCGAATTTCTCTTGGAAGACAAGGGCACCTCAGTACACGCAACTTGGCCAAGCACCCCTGCAAGCTTTAAATCTTGAACAAGCCATTCTGAATCTTAACAAGGTCGTGGGACACTTTGTAGCAGACAAGAAATCCGTCAATGATCAAATCATGCAAGAATTGGCTAATAGAGACAGAAGGATGGATGGGAAGCATAATGATCTATCTCAGAAGATAGATAATCTCCAGTACCAGATCTCAAGGCTTACTAATCTCATTACAGTGCAAGAGAAAGGAAAATTTCATTTTCAACCTCATCAGAATCCAAAGGCTATCCATGAAGTGGAGGCTCAGGAGGGAGAATCTTCTCAGATGAGGGAAGTCAAAGCAGTGATCACTCTAAGGAGTGGTAAAGAGGTTGATCTGCCTACACCTAAGCCAGAGCAAGAACCAGAGACTGAAGCAAAGAAAGAGAAAAGGGATGAAAACAAAGGAAAGAAGAAAGGAAGCAGTACAAAGAAAGAGGACCTTGAAGCTAAGGTGAATGAAAAACCAGAGAGGACCATCAACCAAGAAGAAGTGATAAAGAGGCACATGCCTCCACCTTTCCCACAAGCTTTGCATGGCAAGAGGGGAATCAACAGCGCATAAAAAATTCTTGAAGTGTTGAGGCAAGTGAAAGTTAATATCCCTTTGCTAGACATGATCAAACAAGTTATGACTTATGAAAAATTCCTAAAGGACTTATGCACTATCAAAAGAGGGTTGAATGTGAGTAAGAAAGCCTTCTTAACTAAGCAAGTAAGTTCCCTTATACAGTGCAAGTCCCCAGTGAAATACAAAGATCTAGGCTGTCCTACCATATCAATGATGATTGGAGAGACGTGTGTGGAGAAAGCTTTGTTGGGCTTGGGAGCAACTGTGAATTTGCTACCCTACTCTATCTATAAGCAATTGGAACTGGGAGAGTTGAAGCCAACATCAATCATTCTATCTCTAGCAGATAGATATGTGAAAAATTCAAGAGGTATGATTAAAGATGTCCTAGTTCAAGTTGACAAGTTCTACTACCCAGTAGACTTTGTTGTTCTTGATACGGATCTGGTCACCAAATGAACTAACTATATTCCTATCATACTTGGAAGACCATTCCTAGCTACTTCAAATGTTATCATCAATTATAGGAATGGAGTCATGCGACTTACTTTTGGCGACATGACGTTGGAACTCAATATCTTCTATATGTGCAATAAACAATTCCATCCGGGAGAAGAAAAAAGACCAGAAGAGGTATGCATGATTGATAACTTAGTGGAGGAGCACTGTGATCAAAAGATACTAGAAGATCTGAACGAGAATTTTGGGGATCTTGATGAAGGTTACCTGAGCCCTTAGATTCACTTGCTACTTTGCCTCCTTTGAAGATGAGGGAAGAAATTCTCCCTTTATTCAATCAGGAGGAGACACCAGAAACCATTAAGGAGGAGCTCCCAAAGCTTATTCTGAAGCCATTACGCACAGAGTTGAAGTATGCATACCTGGAGGAGAATAAGGAGAGCACTGTTGTTATTTCTTCATCTCTTACCACTACTCAGAAGGGTTCTCTACTTGAAATCCTCAGGAGTGAGAAGGCGATAGGATGGAAAATTTCTAATTTGAAAGGGATCAGCCCTTTAGTCTGTACTCATCATATATACATGGAAGAAGGAGCTAAGCTAGTTCATCAACCCCAATGGAGGTTGAATCCTCACATGCAAGAGGTGGTGCGAGCTGAGGTGCTTAAGCTACTTCAGGTCGGTATTATCTACCCCATATCAGATAGCCCATGGGTGAGTCCTACGCAAGTTGTTCCAAAGAAATCTGGGATCACAATGGTGCAAAATGATAAGGGAGAGGAAGTTTCTACACGCTTTACTTCAAGTTGGAGGGTGTGTATTGATTATAGAAAGTTGAATGTTGTAACAAGGAAGAATCACTTCCCATTGTCGTTTATTGATTAAGTGCTTGAGAGGGTCTCAGGGCATCCATTCTACTGTTTCTTAAATGGCTACTCCGGGTATTTTCAAATTGAAATTGTTGTTGAAGATCAGGAGAAGACCACTTTAACTTGTCCATTCAGAACTTATGCATACAAACAAATGCCTTTCGGTTTATGAAATGCACTAGCAACATTCCAAAGATGCATGTTAAGCATTTTTAGTGATATGCTGGAGCGTATTATGGAAGTCTTTATGGATGATATCACCATATATGGAAGTGCATTTGATGAATGCTTAGTCAATTGGGAAGCTGTGCTGAATCGATGCATTAAGAAAGACTTGGTGCTCAACTGGGAGAAATGCCATTTCATGGTACCCCAAGGGATCATCCTTGGGCATATTATCTCCAGCCAAGGCATTGAGGTAGACAAAGCAAAAGTTGAACTAATTGTCAAGTTGCCATCGCCAACATCTGTCGAAGGAGTAAGGCAATTCCTTAGCCATGCTGGGTTCTATAGGAGGTTCATTAAAGATTTCTCTAAACTTGCAAGACCTCTTTGTGAGCTATTGGTGAAGGATGCTAAATTTGTATGGGATGATCGATGTCGACAGAGTTTTGAAGAATTGAAGTTATTACTGACAACTGCTCCAATAGTAAGAGCTCCCAACTGGCAATTGCCCTTTGAAGTGATGTGCGATGCTAGTGACTTTGCTGTAGGAGCTGTTCTTGGGCAAAGAGAAGATGGAAAGCCCTATTTGATCTACTATGCAAGCAAAACGTTGAATGAAGCACAAAGAAACTACACAACCACTGAGTAAGAATTGTTGGCTGTAGTTTTTGCCTTAGACAAATTCCTTGCTTACTTGTAGGGTCTTTCATTGTGGTTTTTACTGACCATTCGGCCTTGAAATATTTGTTGACTAATAAGATGCAAAAGCGAGGCTGATCAGATGGATTCTCTTGCTTCAAGAATTCAATCTTCAGAACAAAGACAAGAAGGGAGTGGAAAATGTGGTAGCCGACCATTTGTCGAGGCTAGCCATAACACATAATTCCCACAGTTTGCTAATAAATGATGATTTTCCAGAATAATGTGTGGATAAAATAATCCGGAAGTGCATCCCCGAGCAAGAGCAACAGGGGATCCTCAGTCATTGCCACGAAAGCGCATGTGGAGGCCACTTTGCTTCTCAAAAGACAGCTATGAAAGTGTTGAAATCGGGTTTTTGCTGGCCATCACTCTTCAAAGACGCCCTCACCATGTGTAGAAGCTGTGACAGATGCCAGAGGCTTGGGAAATTAACATGTAAGAACATGATGCCTTTGAATCCCATTTTAATAGTTGATTTTTTTTATGTATGGGGCATTGACTTCATGGGACCTTTTCCTATGTCCTTTGGCTATTCTTACATCTTAGTGGGAGTGGATTATGTTTCTAAATGGGTGGAAGCAATCCCGTGCAAACAAAATGACCATAGAGTTGTTCTCAAGTTTCACAAAGAGAACATCTTTTCCAGATTTGGAGTACCTAAAGCCATAATCAGTGATGAGGGTACTCATTTTTGTAACAAACCATTTGAAATTCTCTTAGCCAAGTATGGGGTGAAGCATAAGGTAGCTACACCTTACCCCCCTCACACTTCTGGGCAAGTTGAGTTAGCCAACCGAGAGATAAAGAACATACTGATGAAAGTGGTGAATATAAGCAGAAGAGATTGGTCCGTTAGGCTTCATGATTCACTATGGGCTTACAGGACAGCTTGCAAGACCATTCTTGGAATGTCTCCTTATTGCTTAGTCAATGGCAAAGCGTGCCATCTCCCAGATAAAGTGCAATACAAAGCTTGGTGGGCAATCAAGACACTCAACATGGACTTGAACAGAACAGGCATGAAGAGATTTCTAGACCTTAATGAGATGGAGGAATTGAGAAATGACGCCTATAACAATTCAAACATTACAAAACAGAGATTGAAAAGGTAGCATGATCAGTTAATCTCCCTTAAATAATTTCAGAAGGGACAAAGAGTCTTGCTCTATAACTCTAAGCTCTATATTTTCTCGAGAAAATTGAAATCAAGATGGATAGATCCGTTTTCTATCCATGAAGTCTATTCAAATGGAGTAGTTGAGCTACTCAGCAGTATCGGGACTTTCAAAGTCAATGGCCAACGTCTGAAGCCATTCTTGGAGCCATTTTCTAAAGACAAAGAGGAAATCAACCTCCTTGGACCACATCAAGCCTGAAGAAAAAATGGTTAGATGGGCTTAGTCTGTCGGAAGACACTAAGTCCATATTTTTTATTTTTTCTTGTTGTTTTGTTTTAAATTCTTAAAATTCAAGTTTTATAGATTTGATATATGTTTTTAAGTTAGAATTTCTAGTTTTCATTTTATTTTATTATGACTTAAATTAAATTTTGATGATCAAAATAGGGGAAGTAAAAAACAGAGGAAAATAGAGCATTTCGCAAGACAAAAAAGTCAATGCGAAATATTTCGCATTGGCCATTCTCAGTGCGAACTCAATGCGAAAAATTTTGCATCGCCCATTCTCAATGCGAAATCAATGCAAAAAATTTCGCACCATCTTTTCTCACTGCGAAAATTTTCGCACCGCCAATTCTCAATGCGAAAATATTTCGCATCAGTAACTCTCAATGTGAAAATTTTCACATCCTAATTTCGCATCAAAAATCACCATTTCGCATCAGCCAAACGTCAATGCGAAAAATTTCACACAGCCACTAGCCATGCGAAACGCCAACAGTCACCTAACGGCCAGGACGGAAGCCAAAAGTCATTTGAAATTCTTATTTAAAGACCTTCAGCTGACCATTTCGCATAAGCTTCCTCTATTGTGAAGAATTCACTGCCGCCTTGTGAAGCAAATTCCTCACCATTCAACGCCTCATGGCCACCAAGAAGAAGAAGAGCAATCCGTCTCTCATCCATATTAGCTATGGTGTGCACCAGAGGGGGACCATACAGACCCATCCACATCTCATGAGGCTTTGCCAAGTGCCTCTGCTCCTCAGGATCCATCTCAGGCCCTGATTGTGGCATCTTCTGAGGGTAGAGTGCCTTCTAGCCCTCCTCAGTGCCGATATTCGACACGGAGACCACCAATTTCTCCGCCCCTAGAGCCATTAGTACGCCGTGTTCCACCAAAGAGAGCCAGGACCTTGTGCCCTAGAGAGAAATCTAGTCAGGCTCCAACTAATTCTCAGGCTCCAGAAGATATTCAAAGACCTTCAGGCATTGCTCCTGAAGTCATCATCAAAAGGCCTATGGTTCTATGCCACCCATTCCAGGCAATTTAGATTGTGGAGCTAAGCCATTTCACTATGAGCTCTACTTCGACATGGAGGCTATGCAACAGCAGCTAGACCTTTGGGATTCATTTGGATTATTCCAAAGGTACCATCTCGAGAGTCTAATGACTCCTAGAGAGTTTTTCTACCCTAGAGTAGCAATGGATTTCTATCAGTCCATGACTACTCAGGGCGTCCCGAGTTCCACAACCATTCGTTTTAGCATAGATGGATGTCAGGGTATTTTAGAGGCTAGGCATATTGCTGAGGCTCTCCATATTCCATTTCAACCTAAGGATCCAGAGCAGTTCAGACAGTGGACCTCCACATCTCAGAGAAACATGGTTCGCATTCTATCACGAGGGACTTTTAGATACATGCCTGCTACGTAAGGAGCTCCCATCTGAGATGTTCCTAGTAGCTGTATTGTTGAGGTCCAACATTTTTCCTCTCTAGTATTCAATGCAGAGGTGAGGACCTATTTTGGATGCATTATACAGGATATATATGGGTTTCTATTTTGGTCCACAACATCTGATCATGGCCGCTCTCCTATACTTAGAGGAGAAAGTGCATAGGAAGAAGCTATAATGAGCTGACGTGATTCCATTACTATTTTCGAGACTACTCTGCCATATATTGGAGCATATGGGCTACCCTACTGAGCCCCATCTCGAGTGCCGCCACCATTGCCGAGAGCATTTCACTCTCGACCAATGGATACAACTAGTAGAGAGGAATTCAACCGAATTAGCACCTGAAGCAGCCCCACTGATTACTACTCAAAACATGCTATTTTGTAGCTTGTAATTAGCTCTTTTAAACACCCTTGAGTAGTAATTATTACCTTTTAACTCAATTGGCATGTTAAGGACCCTTGCAATCGTTTCTAATCAAATTGTGTTAAGTTTTGGTGTTTTTTGATAGCTTTATGCTCACCAAAGCAATTTAAGAATGAGGGAGAGCTATAGATGCTATGAACAACATTAGGCTATGGTTCACATGAGCGACTCTATTTCATGAGCTTAGGGCCTTAAATGCTACGAACAACTCTAAGCGGTGGTTTACATGAACAACTCTAAGTCGTCATATCGGGGCTCTATATGCTATAAATAGCTTTGGGAAATGGTTGACATGAATGAGTCTGGGTTGTGAGCTCTAGACTTTAGATGTTATGAAAAGCTCAGGGCTGTTAATCACATGAAAGACTTTAAATCATGAGCTTAGGGTTGTGGATGACATGAATGACTCGAGGTTTTGAGTTAAGGCCTACAGATACTATAACATCTTAAGGATGTGGTTGACATGAACAACTTTAGATCATGCGTTTAGGGCTTTAGATGCTATGAATAGCTCAAGGTTGTCAATAACATGAGCCACTCTAGGTCTTTAGCTTAGGGCTCTAAAGGTTATGAATAACACAAGGTTATGGTTGATATAAATTACTCTAAGTCAGGAGCTCATGACTCTAGATGATGTTAAAAGCTCAGGGCTATGGATGGCATCAGCTACTCTTATTTGTAGGCTCAAGACACTAGATGCTATCAACAACTCTTGGATGTGGTTGGCATGAATGACTCCAGGTCGTAAGTCGGGGGCTCTTAATGCTAACAACTCAAGTTTGTTGATCACATAAAAAACTACAAGTCATGAGCTCAGGGTTCTTGGTGTAAGGAACAACTTAGGGCTATGGATGACATGAGGTACTCTAGGTTGTGAACTCAAGGCTCTTAATACTATGAACAACTCAGGCCTGTAGATGACATAAGCTCCTCTTGGTCATGAGTTGAGGTCTCTAAATTCTATGAATAAGTCAGGATTGTGAATGACATGAATGACTTGGGGTCGTAAACTAAAGGCTATAGATACTACAAACATCTCAAGGTTGCAGTTGACATGAATGACTCTGGGTCATGAGCTTAGAGCTTTAGATGCTATGAACAACTCAGTGTTTTTTATGACCATTGCCACTTTGGGTCATGAGCTCAAGGCTATAGTTGTTATGAACTGCTCTGGGATCTAGTTGACATGAATGACTCTAGGGGGTGAGCTCAGGGTTCTAAGTGATATGAACAACTCAAGGTTTCTTGATGAGATGAAAGACTCCAGGTCCTGAGCTCAAGGCTTTAGATTCTATTAGCAACATAGGGTTGTGAATGACATGAACGACTCTTGGTCCAGAGCTTAAGGCCTTAGATGTTATGAATAGCTTTGGGTTATGGCTTACATTAACGACTCTAGGTATTGAGTTGAGGGCTTTAGATGCCATGAACAGATCAGGGTTGTCAATGACATAAACCACTCTGGGTCATGAGCTTAGGGATTTAGATGTTATGAGAACTTTTGGCTATGGTTGACAAGAACGACTCCGGGTCATGAGCTCAAGGCTTTAAATCCTATGAACAACTCAGGGTTGACGATGACATGAAAGACTCTGGGTTGTGAGGATAGGGCTCTAGATTCTATGAATAGGTGAGGGTTTTGGATGATATGAATGACTCTCAATTGTGAGCTCTAGGCTCTAGATGTAGTGAACAACTCTAGGTTGTGGTTAACATGAAAGACTTTAAGTTGTGAGCTCATGGCTCTAGATGCTATGAATAACTTAGGGTTATTGATGACATCAACCACTCTTTGTCATGAGCTCAAGGCTTTAGATGCTATGAAAAACACTAGGTTGTGGTTGACATGAACGACTCTAGGTCGCGAGCTTAATGCTTTAGATGCTATGAACAACTTAGGATTGTCAATGACATGTGCCACTCTAGGTCGTGAGCTCAGAGCTTTAGATGCCATGAATAACTCTAGGTTATAGTTGACATGAACGACTCTGAGGCATGAGCTCTTAGCTCCAGGTGTTATGAATAGCTTAGGGTTATCGATGACATGAAAGACTTCAGGTCGTGAGCTTAGGACTCTATATTCTATGAGCAGATCATGGTTGTGGAGGACATGGATGACTATAAGTCATGACCTCAAGGTCCTAGATGCAATGAACAACTTTAAGTTATGGTTCACATGAAAGACTATGAGTTGTGAGCTCAACGCTCTAGATGTTATTAACAACTCTAGGTTATGGTTGACATGAATGTTGACGTGAATGACTCTGGGTCATAAGCTCAGGGCTCTAGATGTTATGAATAACTTTAGGATGTGGTTGACATGAACGACTTCGAGTTGTGAGCTTAGGGCTCTAGGTGCTATTAACAACTTAGGGTTGTGGATGACGTGAGTTACTTTGGTTCATTAGCTTAGGGTACTAGTTACTATGAGCAGCTTTTGGTTGTGCTTTGCATGAATGACTTTGGGTTGTGAGCTTGGGGCTCTTAATGTTAATGTATGACTCAAGGTTGTGGATGACATGAGCTACTATGGGTCATTAGCTCATGACTCTAAATGCTATGAACAACTCAGGGTTGTGGATTACATGAGCTCCTCTGGGTCGTGAGCTTAAGGCTCTATATGCTATAAATAACTCTGGGTTATAGTTCACATTAATGACTCTAGGTCGTGAGCTTAAGGCTCTAGATGCTATGATTCGACTCATGGTAGCTTAGCTTTAAAGGCGTATCAACAAAATTTATACCTTAGATACTATTACTAAAGTAGCCAAGCTACTATAGCATAGTGGTTCTAGGATCGTTCACTGGGAAGGGTTTTCGCAAACACAAGTGATATTCAAATTAGGAAAATATGTGATTTTCTTATGAATGTTAGCTTTAAAAGAAGATGTAAATATTTTAGAAAGATTTAAACTAATTTAAGCTAACATTAAAGACTAAAATGAAAGGGTGTAAAAACAAGTTTCTCAAAGATAGGATAGCTATGCTCTGGCTCTTATGCAAATTGGAAATCTCAGGATAGGCTCCTTGCGTTGGGGTTGCAACTATGGTGATGCTTGCTTCCCGAACCGGTATGGATTTAGCAAATCAAGTTTTAATCCTTTAAAATGGCAAAACAGATGGTAGTGAATTTCATCAATGGTTAATCACCTTAGACTTCCTTTGAATGGCTCGTAAGAGATAACTAATGGTCTAAAGCCAAAAGCTTACCAAATATTGGCAACTCAAAGTCATTCCGGGTGATAAACTCACCTTTCAATGGCCATTGAAATTGGTTCTAATGGATTAATGCAAAATTTGGAATTGAAAACCTCACCTTCCAATAGCTCGTAGGAGATAACTAATGGATAGAAATCCAAAAGCTTATCAAGTATTGGTCGTGGGAAGTTGTCTAATGGAAATAAAAACTAAACTTTGCATTAATGAACCATTAATGAAAAATGACTACCTTACCTTCCGGGTGCGAGAAATTTCCATGGGAATGCATCCAAGCCATCACATAACATCCATACTTTGAGAAACTTAAAAGGTTTTAGCCTCTCATCCTTGGGGATTTCATCCACCAAGGATGTTTGGCTACTAAGAAAATAAGAAAGAGAAGAGAAGGAGAAACAGAGCAAGGCTCTGTGGTATATTTCAATATATATGGGTATATTACATATATTTCTCCATATGTTTCAACGGATGCAAAGGAGTTTATATAGAGAAGTTTTTCCATCCTTCCTAGCTAAGAAATCTTATGATTGGTGGATTACAAGGAGAAGAATGGAAATTTATACAAAAATATCTAAAAGAAAAGATCTCGTGTGGAGTCGGCAAAACAGGGGAAGGGGTGTGCGAAATTCGCACACCTGATCAGGAGGTGTGCGAAATTTTCGCACACCTGGAGCAGTTTTCTTCCGAAGGCCATAACTTCCTCGTTTCAGCTGCAAATCGTACACGGTTTGAAGCGTTGGATTCTTTACTTCCTGAGCTTTGAAACGGTATATAGCATGTAGAAAATGGACTTCGGAAAGTGCTCCAAAAGTGCCAATGAAGACTGCAGCTGCTGTCCTCAGATTTCCTCCTTGCTTTCCTTTGCTTCTCTTTTGCTTTTCTTTGCTTCTCTTTGCTTTTCTTTGCTTTTCTTCTTTGGTTGGCTTGTCTAAGTAGCTACTCCATCATTTGGCATGCTTGAATTGATTCATAAGCTGATATAAACATGTAAACTTGCCACAAAATGGTTAAAACCAATTACTAAGGACCTTAATGAATTAATTGGGTTAAATGAATATGATTACTACACAAAGGTGCTTAAAACCATTATAATTAGGTCTACAAAATAGCACTTTTTGGTAGTAACCATGCTATGAACAACCTAAGGCTATCAATGACATGAAAGTCTCTAAGTTGTGTTGTGGATGACATGAACAACTATCGATTATGAGCTCAAGGCTTTAGATGTTATAAACAACTCTAGGTTGTGGTTCACATAAACGACTCTAAGTCATGAGCTAAAGGCTCTAGATTGTATGAATAACTTTGGGTTGGGGTTAACATGAATGATTCCGAGTGGTGAGCTCAGTGCTTTAGATGCTATTAGTAACTCAAGGCTATGAATGACATGAGCTACTCTGGTTTCTGAGCTCAAGGCACTAGATGCTATCAATAGTTTTAGGTTATGGTTGATATGAACAACTCCGACTTGTGAGGTTAGAGATCTTAATGCTATGAATAGCTTAAGGTCGTGGATGACATGAGCTCAAGGCTCTAAATGATATGAAAAACTCAGGGTTGTGGATGACATGAGTTCCTCTAAGATGTGAGCTCACAGCTCTAGTTGTTATGAACAACCTTGGGTTTTGGTTGACATAAACAACTTCGGGTTACGAGCTTAAGGCCTTAGATGCTATGAACAGGTCATGCTTGTCGATGATGTGAAAGTCTCTAGGTCGTGAGCTTCGGGCTCTAGATGTGATGAACAGGTTAAGGCTATGGATGACATGAATGATTCTATGTCATAAGGTCAAGCCTCTAAATGTTATGAACTGTTTAAGTGTATGGATTACATGAACGACACCAGGTTATGAGCTTAGTGCTCTAGATACTATGAACAATTCAAGGTAGTGGTTGACTTGAAAGAATCCAGGTTATGAGCTAAAGGCTCTAAATGTTATGAACAACTTAGGGCTCTAGACGACATGAACGACATCGGGTCGTAAGCCAAGGGATCTAGATACTATGAACAACTCAAAGTTATGGTTAACATGAACGACTCCGGGTCATAAGCTTAGGACTCTAGATGCTATCAACCTCTTAGGGGTGTTGATTGGATGAGCTACTCTAAGTCATGAGCTCTGGGCTTTTGGATTCCATGAAAATTTCAATGCTCTAGATTCTATGATCACCTCAGGGTTGTGGATGACATACGCTACTCCAGGTCATCTGCTAAGGCCTTTGGATGCTATGAATAACCTAAAGTTTTGAATGATATGAATGACTCATGATCTCATGAGCTTAGGGCTCTAGATGTTTTAAACAACTAGGAGTTGTGGGTGATAAGAACGACTCGAGATCCTATAAGCTCAGGCCTCTAGATACTATAAATCCCTCAAGAGGTAGATGATGTTCATGATTTTGCTTCATGAGCTCAAGCCTCTATATGCAATGAACAACTCAAGGTTATGGATGATATGAACGACTCCGAGAAGTGAGCCTAGGCCTTTAGATACATTGAACACCTTACGGCTATGGTTGACATGAAAGACTCTGGGTCATAAGCTCAAGGCTCTAGAAGTTATGAACAGCTTAGAGTCGTACATGATATAAGCTACTTAGGATCCTGTGAGCTCAGGCCTTTAGATGCTAAGAACCACTCTAGGATATAGATGATATGAACAATTCTACGTCATGAGCTCAAGCTATTGGTGCTATGAACAACTTAGGGTCATGGATGACATGAATGACTCTAAGTCATGAATTTAAGGTTCTAGATAACCATATGAACGACTTCAGTTTATAAGCTTAGGGCTCTAGATTCTATGAATTGCTCAGGGGGTGTGGATGTGATGAGCTACTCCGGGTTGTGAGCTTAAGGCTTTGGATGCTAAAAACTACTTAGAGCTTTGAATGCTATTAAATCTTAGTGTTATGGATGACATGAATGACTCTAGGAAGTGAGCTGAAGGCCTTAAATGCTATGAACAGACATGGGAATTCATCAACTTTAGTAAGCATAATACAAACTCTAAGTCAAGTAAAAAGACAAAAATTCAATTTCTCCCATTTCATTTTGAGAATTTTTCCTTAATAACCATGGAGAGTAGAATAAAAACATTAAAAAAATTTAAAATTAAGCAAAAAGCAACTAAATTATCAAAATAACTTAGCATTAATAACAAAACTTCCTTCCTCAACTCTCCCCCATCCAAGCTGAACATTGTCCTTAATGTGGCATGAGCGATTGAAATTAAAGGGAGAAATTGGTACCTCCTGAGTGATATGAAGTTCGAGTAGACTAGGAGAAACCACATGTTTCAATAATAATAAAAGATATGAGTAGAGGAATTAAAATAAAATAATGCCAAGAGTACTAAAAAATTGATGGATTTGTATTACTTCAAGATAATACATTATAGAGCAAAACAAGTAATACAACCAATCCCAATATATATAACATCAAAAGCATGGGATTACAAGTTCTACTATAGTAAGGAAATATAGAAAGGAAACTATGCAAATGACATGTGAAGATGATGGCTCAGCTATCGAGGTCGGAATGCTCGGGATGGATGCCTCAATCTCGCTTGTAGACGGCTCCTCAGGGGGCATAGTTTGCTCTGCTAGAGGAGGGTCCTATGATGGATCTACAGGCTCTGATGGAATAGGAATAGCGTGCTCAGGAGTCGATAGAATACCCAGGTGGTGCTATATCTGCCTAAGGATGGTAGTATGCTGGGTCTAGGTGGCGGTAATCTGCTCCTAATGGGCATGAAGAGCTGTCATTTGCTAAGTAATAATGCTCTGAGAAGTGGTCAATGCCTGCAAAGTGTGACATAGGCCTTTGAACTCGGAAATGGATATGGCGATCCTGGACTCAGATAGAGGAGAGGGCTCTGATGTAGATAATATAACAAGCGGAGTCCTTGGTGTGGCAAGAGGAGCAGAAGGTGAAACCTCAGGCATAGGCCCTATAGAGGGCATTGTAGGGGCAGGTGCTCTCATGTCAGCTAGTATCTCAATCGGCTGTGGCTCCTCCGGATGCTCTGGATGTGGAATCTCTGGATGCTCCAGTGCAGCTGGGGCTCCTAGCTCTGCATCATAGGCTGTCATACTCATCCATTTGTCGAGAGTGAATATCTCTCAACAAATACGTATGCGCTCAAGCTGAGGCTCAGATGGGTATCCTAAGTGCTCCAAAATCTGACATAGCAATTTGGGGAAGAGAAGTGGAATGGCATCCGCTCTCAGTAGCTTCTTCCTATGGACCTTCTCTTCAAAGTACAGAAGAACAACCATAATGAGGTAATAAAGGCCAAAGAAGAATTCCTCTGATATCCTGAACAATGCATCTAGCAAAGCTCCTCTCCTCTACACCATATGCTGAAGTGGATAGATGTTATGGTGCAGAAGTGCATCTATAAAGAACATGTTGGGAGGGAACTTCTTCCTCAATAGATACTGGCGTGTGGGTGCCCCTCTGGACAGAATATGAACCATGTCACTCTGGGATGGATGAGCCCAGACTCGATAATCCTTTGGACATGTTGGCTCGTAGGAAATGCACAGGGCCTCTGCTATGTGTCTGGCTCCCAGGATACCATGGCGTCCGTCAATCGTGAAGTGGATAATAGTAGGATCCTAAACATGATGTGTAGTCATGGACTGATAAAAGTCCAATGCTACATGGGGATAGAAGAAATCCCTGGGAGTCATCAGATGCTCCATATGGTATCTCTGCAGTAGATGGAAGGAATCTCTGAGCTCTGGCTGAAGCCTGAAGGTAGCTCTGTCAAAACAAAGCTCTGAGTGTAATGGCCTAGCCCGGTAGTCCAAATTACCCTCAATGGGTGGCTGAGTGACCATGGGTCGCCTGATAACTACCTCAAGGGTCATCCTTAAGGGAATCTGAGACTCTATGGTAGGCGGCTGAGGCAATTGAGGCTCTGATGGAGGCTCTAATGGCTCAAATGGTGCTAATATCCGTGCTTTCTTCTTAGGGGGACGACTACCTGACTTTTTGGCACTAAAGGAGCTTGCCCTAGGTGTGGTGGTGGTCTCTTTGTCTCATATCGCCTCGAAGGAGAACTCAAAGGTGCGTCCTCAACTGAAGGTGGGACGGCTAGTGGCTGTGGAAGCTCAGGTGCCTCTCTTGGAGCTCTAGGGCGGTTGGAAGGAGACGAGGACTTAGCTCCTCGGGTTTTTTCCATGGCTATCTAAGAGAAGGTGGCTGGAGGTGCGCGCATGGCTTGGCTCATATGGGGGTCCTCTAGAAGGGTGTTCTGGCTTGGGTCCTCTTTTGCACCAAATGGAAGTTCAAATGGCCGGTTTAAAAATGAAATTTTGGAATTTAAAACATTTAAATAGGAAGCCAAGTGACGGTTGAAGTTTTTGCAGAGGAGGGGCATTTTCGCAGCAGTGGCTCATTTTCGCAGTGGAGGGTTGTTTTCGCAGCCCATTTCGCAGCTGCAAAATTGTGGTGTGAGGCTGCAAAATGGCACTTGTGTGCCAAGGGTGGTTTCGCAGCTGCGAAATGGCACTTGTGTGCCAATGGGTGATTTCGCAGCTGTGAAAATTTTCACAGAGGGTAGCTATGGGGCTGCGAAATTATTTCGCAGCGAAGGGGCATTTTCATAGCCAACCCTGGATTTCGTAGTGGGCACTTTGTGGCTGTGAAATCATTTCGCAACAGATGGCCAATTTCGCAAGGTCCTCTCTTGGGCTACGAAATCTCGTAGACCTCTTAATTTTTCTTGCTCCTAAGCTCCTTTTTACTTCCTGAGACCTTCATTTTCTTCTTTTGCAATTCCTCCTAAATTAGATCATTCAAAAAGTATAAGTTACATATAAATAACTCAAATTAAGACCAAAATTAAAATCAAAACAATTAATAAAGCTCTTAAATTAACAAAATTAAACAAAAAGTATGGACTTTGGTGAGACTAAGTCCATCTAACCCCTTTTTTATTAGGCTTTCTATGGCTTAAGGAGGTTGATTTCCTCATTTTCTTCCTTGAATGGCTCAATGAATGGTTTGAGACGATGACCATTGACTTTAAAAGTGTCAGTGCTATTGGAATTCAGTAATTCAACCATTCCATTGAGATGCACTTGGTGAATAATGAAAGGGCCTATCCACCTTGACTTTAGCTTCCTAGGAAAGATATGGAGCCTTGAGTCATAGAGTAGGACTCTTTGTCTTTTCCGGAATCCTTTGTTGGAGATTAATTGATCATGCCACCATTTCATCCTCTGTTTTGAAACTTTGGGATGGATGTAAGCATCATTTCTTAGTTCCTCCATCTCATTAAGGTCTAAGCACCTCTTTGCCCCAGCTCTGATCAAGTCCATGTTTAACTTCTTGATTACCCACCAAGCCTTATATTCAACTTCCACAGGGAGATGGCATGCTTTGCCATAGACTAGGCGATAAGGAGACATGCCAAGAATAGTATCATAAGTTGTTCTATATGCCCATAGTGTGTCATGAAGCTTAATAGACCAATCTCTTCTGCTCGTCTTCACCACCTTCATCAATATGTGCTTGATTTCCCTATTTGCTAGCTCAACTTGCCCGGAAGTCTGAGGGTGATAAGGTGTAGCTACCTTATGCTTCACCCCATACTTGGCTAATAGGGTTTCAAAAGGTCTGTTGCAAAAATATGTACCTCCATCACTGATTATGGCCTTGGGCACCCCAAATCTTAAGAAGATGTTCTCTTTAAGAAACTTGAGAACCACCCTATGATCATAGTGTTTACAGGGGATTGCCTCAACCCATTTAGAAACGTAGTCCACCCCCACCAAGATATAAGAGTTACCAAAAGACATTGGGAAAGGTCCCATGAAGTCAATGCCCCAAACATCAAAGAGATTAACTATTAGAATGGGGTTCAAGGGCATTTAATTTCTTTTTGTTAGCTTCCCGAGTCTTTGGCATCTATCACAGCTCCTACACATGGTGTGGGCATCTTTGAAAAGCGATGGCTAACTAAACCCTAATTGCAACACCTTCATGGTTGTTTTTTGAGAGGCAAAGTGGCCTCCACAAGCACTCTCATGGAAATGGTTGAGGATTCCTTGTTGTTCTTCTTCAGGGACACACTTCCTTATTATTTGATCTGCACAATACTAAAAAAGAAAAGGCTCTTCCCAATAATAGGCATGAATCTTTGCAAAAAAGTGCTTCCTATCTTGTGTTTTTCACTCACTTGAAACTTCACTAGTAATGAGATAGTTAGCAATATGAGCATACTAAGGAGTTTTTTCTAGCAACATAAGTGATTCCTCAGGAAATTCATCATTAATAGGTAAGACATGGGAATTGTGTGCTAAAAATGTCGGTCGCAAATATCTGGAAGTACTCAGGAGGATTTCATAGGCATGCAAGATGGGCTGCGAAATTTCGCAAGTTGAAGGTCTCCATTTCGCATCCAAAGGCCTATTTCGTAGCGATCACCTTGTGATTTCGCAGCATGCGAAATTGGCCTTCAGCTTGGTGTGATTGGCTTCCAATGGCTATGACTTCTTCATTTCAACTCCGATTCACGCACCATTTGAACCGTTGGATTTATGACTTCCCTAGCTTCAAAAAAGACATATAGTATTCATGAAATAGACTCCAAGAAGTGCTCCAAAAGTGTCCAACAGTTGTTGTCCTCTTGAATTCTTCATGTTAGATTTCTCTCTTTGCTTTCTCTCCTTGCATTCATGATTTGCTTTTGGCAAAGGACTATAAAGCTTCAAGGCTTGAGTTCTTCATATAAATGAGCCTCCAATTTCTTTGCCATGGATTCCATATAACTCTCCTCAATCTTGGATTGCTTTGGTGATCAAAATACTATAAAAAAACACCAAAACTTGCACAATTTGATTAGAAACAATTGTAAGGGTCCTTACTATGCTAGTTGAGTTCAAAAGTAATAAGTACTACTCAAAATTGTTTAAAAGAGTTAATTACAAGCTATAAAATAACACTTTTTGAGTAGTAATCAATGACCAAATCTAGGTCATGAACTAAAGGTTTTAGATGCTATGTGTAACTTTGGGTTGTGTCTGACATGAACGAATATAGGTTGTGATCTTAAGGCTCTAAATGTTATGAATAACTCAGGGCTATAGTTGATATGAACAACTCTTGGTTGTGAGCTCAGGGCTCTAGATGCTATGAACAACTCATGGCTGTGGATGACATGAATGACTCTGGCTCATGAGCTCAAGCCTCTAAATGCTATGAACAACTCAAGGTTGTTATTGACTTGAAAGACTCCAAGTAGTGAGCTAATGGCTCTAGATGATATGAACAACTTAGGGTTTTCAATGAAATGAATGACTCAAGGTCGTGAGCTTAGGGCTCTAGATCTTATGATTAATTCAGGGATGTGGATATCATGAACTGTTGTGGGTTATGAGCTCAGGCCTCTAGATACTATGAAAAGCTCAAGGCTAGGATTGACATGTATGACACTAAGTTGTGAGCTCATGGCTCTAGATTCTATGAACAACTTTAGGTTATGGAGGATATGTACGACTCTAGATTATGAGCTCATGCTTCAAGATACTATGAATAGCTCAGGGTTGTTATTTATTTGAAAGAATTTGGGTCGTGACCTTAAGGTTCTAAATGCTTTGAATAGCTTAAGGTTGTCTTTAATATGAACAATTCTGGGTCATGAGCTCATAAAATCTTGACAGTATAAATAATTCAAGGTTACGGATGACATGAACAACTACGGGACATGAGCTCAGGCCTCTAAATAATTTGAAGAGCTTAGGGTTGTGGTTAACATGAACAAATCCAAGTTGTGAGCTCACAGCCTTAGATCCTATAAATAATTAAGGGTTGTAAATGACATGAATGACTCCGAGTCATGAGCGCAGGCCTCTAAATACTATGAACAACTCAAGGTTGTGGTTTAAGTGAAAAACTCCAGCCCATGATCTTAAGGCTCTAGATGCTATGAACAACTATGGATGACATGAGCGACTCCGGCTCTTAAGCTCAAGCCTTTAGATACTATGAGTAGCTCAAGCCTATTGTTGATTTGAAAGACTTTAGGTCATCAACTCAAGGCTTTAGATGCTATGAATAGATTAGGGTTAGGGGTTGAAATGAGTGACTCCAGGTCATGAGCTAAGGGCTCTAGATGCTATGAAGAAGTTAGGGTTGTGGATGACATAAGCGACTCCAGGTCATGAGCTCTAGCCTATAGAGACTATGAATATCTCAAGCCTATGGTTGACATGAAACACTCTAGTCATGAGCTCAAGGCTTCATATGCTATGCACAGTTCAAGGCTTTGGTTGATGTGATTGACTCTAGGTCATGAAATCAAGGTTCTAAATGCTATAAGGAACTTTAAGTTGTGCATGACATGAATGACTATAGGTCATGATATCAAGGCTCTAAATGCTATGAACAACTCAGGGCTATGGTTGATATGAACAATTCCTAGTTGTGAGATCAAGGCTTTAGATGTTATGAACAACTCAGGGTTGTGGATGACATGAATGACTCTAGCTCAAGAGCTCAGGCCTCTACATACAATGAACAACTCAGGGTTGTGATTGACTTGAAAGACTCCAAGTCGTGAGCTAATGGCTCTAGATGATATGAACAACTTAGGGTTTTCATTGAAATGAATGACTTGGGGTCGTGAGCTTAGGGATCTAGATCCTATGATTAATTCAGGAATGTGGATATTATGAATTACTACGGGTTATGAGTTTAGGCCTCTAGATACTATGAATAACTTAGGGCTGTGATTGACATGAATGACACCAGGTTGTGAGCTCAAGGGCTCTAGATTCTATGAGCAACTTTAGGTTATGGAGGAAATGTATGACTCTAGCTTATGAGCTCATGCCTTTAGATACTATGAACAACTCAGGGTTGTTATTTATTTGAAAGAATTTGGGTCGTGAGCTCAAGGTGCTAAACGCTTTGAATGGGTCAAGGCTGTCATTAATGATTACTACTCAAAAAGTGCTATTTCATAGCTTGTAATTAACTCTTTTAAATACTTTTGAGTAGTAGTTATCACCTTTTAACCCAATTAACATATTAAGAACCCTTGCAATCAATTCTAATCAAATTGTGTTAAGTTTTGGTGTTTTGATAGCTTTTTGATCACCAAAGCAATCAGAGATTGAGGAGAGTTCTTTGGAATCCATGGCAAAGGAAAGCTCAGAAACATGAAGAACCGAAGCTTTGAAGTCCCTTTCCATAAGCAAATCCGAAATGCAAGGAGTAAAAGATGTCTGGACAGGGTGTCCGGACACACCTCCGGAGGGAGTTGTTCCGGATAGGGGAGCGCCGCCATATGTCCTCTTGAGGAATCCAGATGGAGTTGTTCCGGATAGGGGAGCGCCGCCATATGTCATCCTGAGGAATCTGGATGGAGTTGTTCCGAATAGGGGAGCGTCGCCATATGTCCTCTTGAGGAATCCGTATGGAGTTGTTCCGGATAGGGGGAGCGCCGCCATTTGTCCTATTGGGGAATCCGGATGGAGTTGCTCTGGATAGCAATGCGCACTCCGTGTCATCAGGAGGAGGGTCCCTACACCTTGCACACGCAGACGGTCCCCCTTGCGATGTTTCATCTTCTCTGGATATCTCACATCCGGAATTCTATCCCGGCCAACATTCCACCTTCTCCGGATGTTTCACATCCGGCACCTGATGCCGGATGGGAGAGGAAGGCGTTTCAACTTCCCCGGATAGACATGTCCGGATCCTCTGACAGTGCTTACTCGGAGAGTTTCGCAGCTATTTTGCACAGTGCCGCGGTGTTCTCCTAAAGCTTCCTGATATTTCCGACCGACATTTTGAGATATTTTGGGATATTTTGCTTTAGATATTTGAGGTCTAAATCCCCAAACTCTCCTTGTAATCCACCTATCATAGGATTCCTTGTCTCCTGGAGCTTGTTCTCGAAGACAACTTTTTGTATAGTTTTAAAGGAAGTAAAATACAAAGATTTGCTCTGCCTTACCTACTCATTTTGATTGTATTTTTCTCACTAGCCAAACAAGCTCTGAGCATGTTTCCTCGTAGAATGAGTGGCTAGACTTTTTGTCTCTTGGAGCTAAGGTAGTTAGGTAAGGTGCCGAGTGCAAGAACTAGTAGTTTTGTTGTTTCAGTTGTTAATGAAGAGAAAGTGTGACCCGTTAATGGTTTCTATGTTTTTAGTTAACTTAAAACGCCTTTAAATCACCTGGGCCAACACTTGATAAGGCAAGTGATCTTCATCCATTGAGATGCACTAGTTTATCTCTTGTGAGCCTTTGGGAGGTGATTTGAAGGTAGGATTTTCTAGAATTGCCAACACTTGGTAAGCTTTTGGACTCTAAGGAGACATCCATTAGTTATCTCTTGCGAGCTTGAGAAGGGAAATCCAAGGTTAAGGATCATCTTGAATGGCAA
This sequence comes from Vitis riparia, assembly GCF_004353265.1. NCBI lineage: Eukaryota > Viridiplantae > Streptophyta > Magnoliopsida > Vitales > Vitaceae > Vitis > Vitis riparia. The sequence goes on along the minus strand of NW_023269665.1, from coordinate 637,083 downwards.
ATGCTAGGTGAGAGGCATGAGCCATTGCAAGGTGAATCAGTGAGAGGGAGTTAGTGTTGAAATCCATAAAGGGGAAACATCTGTACCATACCGGTTAAGGAATTAACTATATGCTAATTCTCTAATGCGAGGAAAAGATTCAAGTGATCGGAACTCTATTTTTGCATAAGGAGCCTGACCCCAGTGAATCTAAAACTCCAAGAAACGTTTTTCTTTATAAGTAATTCTCATTACTTTCTTTTTAGTTAGCTTAAAACCAATCCTTTTTCAACTAAAGTTTATGCTTTCTTTTGAAGCTAACCTTGAAATGAAAAACCATCAATTCAATTTTGAATTAATGTCAATAGTAAGTTGAAAACCCTTCCCAGTGAACGATCCTAGAGCCACTATGCTATATTAGCTTAGGCTATCCTAGTGCATGGTGATATAGGTTATAAATTTTGTTGATTACTCCTGTCTGAGGACCAAACTCAAGGTACACCAGCTAGGCACACAATCAGCTACCTTAGTATATGGTGAAATAAGTTTATAAATTTTGTTTGTAACTCCTGTCTGAGGACTGAATCAAAGGTACACCAATTAGGGACGAATCACTAACATGAATGACTCTAGGTTATGAGCTGAGGGTTCTAGATGCAATGGGCAACTAGGTTGTGGTTGACATGAATGACTATGGGTCATGAGCTTAGGGTTCTAGATGCTATGAACAACCCAGAGCTATGGTTGACATGAACAAATTTAGGTTGTAGGCTAAGGGCTCTAGATTAGCATAACAAATAAGGGCTATAGATGCCATGAACAACTCTGACTCATTAGCTCAAGCCTCTACATACTATGAATAGCTCAAGTCTGATATTAACTTGAAAGACTCTGGGTCATGAGCTCAAGGCTCTAGATGTTATGAGCAGCTGAAAGTTGTGGTTGACATAAATGACTATGGGTTGTGAGCTAAAGGCTCTAGATCCTATGAATAATTTAGGGTTGTGGATGACATGAACAACTCTGGGTCATGAAGTCAAGCCTCTAGATACTATGAATAGCTCAAGGTTATGGTTGACATAAATGACCTGAGGTTGTGAGCTTAATGCTCTAGATGCTATGAATAGATTTGGGCTGTGGATGACATGAGTGTCTATGGCTCATGAGCTCACGCCTCTAAATACTACGAACAACTCAGTGATGTTATTGACTTTAGAGACTCTTACTCATGAGCTCAAGGCTCTAGATGTTATGAATAGCTTGGGGCTATGGTTTACATGAATGACTTTGAGTCATGATCTCAAGGCTCTAGATCCTATGAATAATTTAGGCTTGTAGATGACTTGAACGACTCCAAGTCATGAGCTTAGGCCACTAGATACTATGAAAAGCTTAGGGTTGTGGTTGACATGATGGCTCCAGGTCACGAGCTCAAAGGTTTAGAAGCTATGAGTAGCTTTAGTCTGTTGTTAACATGAATGACTACGAGTCATGAGCTCAAGGCTTTTGATGTTATAAACCACTAAGGGTTGTAGTTCATGTGAATGACTCTTGGTGATGAGCCAATGCTCTAGATTCTACAAACAGCTTTAGGCTATGATTGACATGAATGACTATAGGTCGTGAGCTCAACGCTTTAGATGCTATGAATAGCTAAGGGTTGTGGTTCACATGAATGACTCTAGGTCTTAAGCTTAGGGCTCTAAATGCTATGAACAACTTTGGGTTATGCTTAACATGAACCGCTATGGGTCTTGAGCTCTAGGCTTGAGATACTATGCACAACAAAAAGCTTATAGTTGACATGAATGACTCCAGGTCGTGAGGACAGGTCTGTAAATGTTATGAATAACTCTGGGCTACAGTTGACATGAATGAATATGGGTCATAAGCTCAAGGCTCTAAATACTATGAAAAGCTCAAGGCTACAATTGACATGAACAACTCTAGCTCATGATGTCAAGGCTCTAGATGTTGTGAACGACTCCAGGTTATGGATGACATGAATGACTCCAGCTTATGAGCTCAAGACTCTAGATATTATGGCTAGCTCTGGGTTATTGTTGACTCGAAAGACTCTAGGTCTTGAGGTTAAGGTTGTAAATGCTATGAACAACTTAGGGTTGGGGTGGAAATGAATGACTCGAGGTTGTGAGCTACAGGCTCTAGATCCTATGAAAAATTCAGGGTTGTGGATGACATGAACGACTCTAGGTTATGAGATGAGGCCACTAGATACTTGATTCGTTTGTTCCCAACTGGTGTCTTCTAATTCAATCATCAGACGAGAGTAATCAACAAAATTTATAACCTATTTCACCATGTACTAAGATAGCCTCAGCTAGCATAGCATAGTGGCTTTAGGATCGTTCACTAGGATGGGCTTTCATTTCACACCTGATATTAGTTTAAAGAACTGATTTGGTGTTTTTTCTTTTCTAAGTTAGCTTTAAAAGAAAACATAAACTTTGGTTTGAAAAGGTCTATTTTAAGCTAACAAAAAAAAAAAAAAAAATAGTAACTGAGTTTAATTACAAAGAAAATGGTCTCTTGGATTTTCAGGTTACTAAATTCAGGCCCCTTATACAAAAGTGGAGACTTTCGGATCTTTCCTCGCATTGGGAATTTAACCTTTAGTTATCCTCCCAACTGGTGTGTTGCAGTTGCTTTCCATTAATGGTTTCAACGCTAATTCCCTCTCACTGATGCATCTTGCAATGGCTCATGCCTCTCACCTAGCATTTTCCATTCAAGGTGATCTTTAACCTTGGATTACCCTTCACAAGCTCGCAAGAGATAACTAATGGATGTCTCCTTATAGTCCAAAAGCTTACCAAGTGTTGGCCCAGGTGATTTTAAGGTGTTTTAAGTTAACTAAAAATATAAAAACCATTACTGGGTCACAACTTCCTCTTCATTAAAAACTAAAACAAGGAAAACTTCCATTTTTGTAGTTGGGTCCCTTACCAAGCTCCCTTCCGTCCAAGAGACAAAAAGTCTAACCACTCATCCTCTGAGAAAACATCTTCAGAGGTTGTTTGGCTAGAATGAAAAATACAATCAAAATGAAAAGGTAAGGCAGAGCAACACTCTGTATATTTCTTACTAAAAACATGTACAAGTGATCCTCTCTCTAATGTCTTCTCCTCTTCAGAGAGATGAGAGATATCAAAGATGTCTCAGAGATATGGGACTGTATCCGGGGATCGATATTACAAGCAGATATCTTAGGATATATCAAAAGAGATATTTTCAACCTCTTAATTAGATATCCTAAATATCTTAAAAGATCTTCAACTGATTACAAGGAGAGAATTGACAATTACACCAAATATCCTAAGGCAAAAAATCTAAAAATTCAGTGTAAAATATCTAACTATTACATTTTCGCATTGGAGATAGGTGGTGCGAAATATTCACATCGGAGAAATTCAGTGCAAAAATTTTTGCATTGGGAAAGTGTGCTGCGAAAATTTTCGCATTGAGAAATGTCAGTGTGAAAATTTTCGCATCAAGGAATGACAATGCGAAAATTTTCGAATTAGGAAATGTCAATGCGAAATTCCTTTTTAGCTTTGCACAGTTGCCTTCAAATGGCCATAACTTATTCGTTTCAGCTCTAAATTGCACACCATTTAAAGCGTTGGACTCCTAAATTCCTGAGCTTCAAAATTATATATAGCATGTAGACAATGGACTCCAGGAAGTGCTCCAAATGTTCGTTGTAAACTGTCCTTTGAATTTCACATAGCATGTGAAGATTTCGCATCACCATGCAAAATTGCTTCATGATGGATTTCTTTCTCTGATACTCTTCCTTGCACCTCTTGATTAGCTTGGAAGCTCATTCCCAAGGGTTTCAAAAAGTTCTCCCTCATTCTTAGCTTGCTTCAATGATAAAAAAAAGCTACAAAAAACACCAAAACTAGCCAAAAAGTGATTAAAAACATTTGCAAGGGTCCTTAACATGCCAATTGAGTTAAAAGGTATTAATTACTACTCAAAAGTGTTTAAAAGAGTTTATAACAAGCTATAAAAGAGCACTTTTGAGTAGTAATCAATACTCTAAACAGCTCAAGGATATTGTCGACTTAAAAGACTATGGATTGGGAGCTCTAGGCTCTACATGCTATGAACAGATCAGGGTTGTGATTAATATGAATAACTATGGCTCATGAGCTTAGGGCTCTAGATGCTATGAACAAATCAAGGCCATGAATGACATGAAGACCTTTGAGTCATGAGCTCAAGGCTCTAGATGCTATGAATAGGGCTATGGTCGACATGAAAGACTCCAGGTCTTAAGCTTAGTGCTTTAAAAGCAATGAACAACTAAGAGTTATGGATGATATGAATGACTTAGGATTCTATGAGCTCATGCCTTAAGGTGCTATGAACTGCTAAAGGATGTGGATGATATGAACAATTCTTCATCATGAGCTTAAGCCTTCAAATACTATGGGCAGCTTAGAGTTATGGATGACATGAACAATTACTGGTCGTGAGCTTAAGGCTTCAAACACTATGAATATCTCAAGGTTGTGGTTGACATAAATGACTCTCAGTTGTGAGCTCATGGCTTTTGACGCTATGAACTACTCAGGGTTGTGGATGAGATGGGCTATTATGGGTCATGAGCTTAAGGCTTTTGATGTTATGAATCGCTCAGGGCAGTGGATGACATGAGCTATTCTAGATTGTGAGGTAAAGTTTATGGATGCTATGAACAACCTAGAGTTGTGAATGATATGAATAACTCATAATCCCGTGAGCTTGAGCTTATAGATGATATGAATCACTCAGGGCTTTGGTTGACATGAATGACACTGAGTTGTGAGTTTAAGGCTTTAGAGGATATGAATAGCTTAGAGTTGTGGATGATATGAATGTCTTTGGATCCTGCCAGCTCAGGCCTCTACATACTATGAACCACTTAGGGCTATGGATGATATGAATGATTCTACATCATTAGCTCAACCCTCGAAGTGCTATGAATAGCTCAAGGCTATAGATGATATGACAACTCCTGGTCATGAGCTCGGGGCTCTAGATGTAATGAACAACTGTTTGCTCTGGTTCAGATGAACAACTTTGAGTTATAAGCTTAAGGCTCTAGATGCTCTGAATAGCTTAGGGCTGTCGTTGATAGCTTAGGGCTTTGAGCTTAGGGCTTTAGATGTTATGAATAGATCAGGCCTGTGGTTGACATGAATGATTTCGGGTCCTGACCTTAGTTCTCTAAATTCTATGAACAACGTAAAGCTATTGAAGATAAGAATGACTCTAGTTGATGTGCTTTGGCCTCTAGATACTATGAACCACTCAAGGTTATTATTGACATGAAAGACTCTAGGACATGAGCTCAGGCCTCTAGATGCTATTCATAGCTTAGGGCTGTCGATAACATGAAAGACTCCTGGTCATGAGGTTAGAGCTCTAAATACTATGCATAACTTAGATATGTCAATCTCATGAAAGACTTTGGGTTAGGAGCTCAAGGATCTAGATGCTATGCACAACTCAGGGTTGTGGATGACATGAACGAATTTGGATCAAAAGCTTAGGGCTCTAGGTACTATGAACAACTAAGTGTTATGGTTGACATGATCGACTCTTGGTCGTAAGCTCAAGGCTCTACATGCTATGAACAACTTAGGGTTGTGGATTACAAGAGCCACTCTGGGTAGTGAGCTCAAGGCTCTAGATGCTATAAACCACTCAGGGTTATAGATTCTGTGAAAGATTTTATATCATGAGCTCAAGCCTCTAAATTCTATGAAAGGGTCAAGGATATGGATAACATGAAAGACTTTGGGTTATGAGCTTAAGGCTCTAGAAGCAATGAACAACTCAAAGTTATGGATGATATGAATGACTTAAGATCCCATCAATTCAGGCCTCTAAATGCTATGAACCACTTAGGGTTGTGGATGACATTAACGACTTCAGGTCATGAGCTTAGCGCTCTAGATACTACGAACACCTTAGGGTTGTCATTGACATGAATGACTTTAGGTCATAAGCTCAAGGCTCTAGATGCTATGAAAAACTCATGGGTGTGGATGAGATGAACTACTTTGGGTTGTGAGCTCAATGCATGGGTGCTATGAATAGCTTAGGGCTGTGGATGACATGAGCTACTTCGGGTCATGGGCTCAAGGCTTTGGATGTTATGAAGAAGTTAATGTTATGAATGATATGAACGACTCAGGATCCTGTGAGGGCATGTCGCTAGACAATATGAACCTCAAGCCTTTGGTTGAGGTGAACAACTCTAGGTCAAGAGCTTAGGGATCTAGATGCCATGAATAAGTTAGAGTTATGAATGATATGAATGACTGAAGATCTCGTGAGCTAAGGCCGCTAGATGCTTTGAACCTCTTAAGGTAATGGATGATATAAACGATTCCGTGTCATTAGCTCAAGCCTCTAAATACTGTGAATGGATAAGGGTTGTGGATGAAATGAATGACTTCGGGTCGTGAGATTAGGGCTCTATTTCTAATGAACATTTTAGGGTTGTGGATGACATGAATGACTATGGGCCATAGGCTTTGGGCTATATATAGTGTGAACAACTCAGGATTGTGGATGACATTAATGACACCGGGTCATGAGCTTAAGGCTCCAGATACTATGAACAACACAGGGTTGTGGCTGACCTGAAAAACTTTGGGTCGTCAATTGAGGGCTTTAGATTCTATGAATATTTAAGAGTTATGGATGATATGAACAACTTAAGATCTCATGAGTTAAGCCCCTAGATAGATGCAATGAACAACTTTGGGTTATGGTTGACATGAAAGATTATGGGTCCTGAGCTCAAAGCTTTAGATGCTATGAACAACACAAGGATGTGGAATACATAAGCCACTCTAGGTCTTAAGCTTTGGCCTATAGATGCTATGAATAGCTCAGGCCTATGGTTGACATGAATGACTTCAAGTTCTCAGCTCATGGCTTTAGATGCCATGAACAACTCAAGGTCGTCGATGACATGAGCCACTTTCGGGCATGAGCTCGGGGCTTTAGATGCTACGAACAACTTTGGGTTGTGGTTGAGATGAATGAATTTGGGTTATGAGCTTAGGGCTTTAAATGCTATGAACACCTCAAGGTTGTGCATGACATGAGTGACTCGGGGTTGTGAGCTAAGGGCTATAGATACTATGAACATCTCAGGGTTGTGGTTGACATGAATGACTCAAGGTTGTGAGCTTAGGGCTATAGATACTATGAACAAATTAGGGATGTGGTTGACATGAGTGACTCTAGGTCATTAGCTCAGGATTTTAGATGCTATGAAGAGCTCAAGGTTGTCAATGGCATGAGCCACTCTAGGTCGTGAGCTTAGAGCTTTATATGCTATGAACAACTCTAGGTTATGGTTTACATGAATAACTATGAGTTATGAGGTCAAGTCTCTATATTTTATGAACATATTATGGATGTTGATGATGTGAATGACTCTAGGTCTTGAGATCAAGGCTCTAGATGCTATGAACATTGCTAGGTTATGGTTGAGATGAACGACACCATATCATGAGCTCAAGGTTTTAGATGTTATGAACAACTCAAGGCTTTAAATGCTTTGAATAGATTTAGGTTGTCAATGATATGAAAGACTCTAGGTTGTGAGTTCAAGGCTAATGATTCTATGAATAGCTCAAGGCCATGGATGATTGTAGACCCTCAATTTTGTCCCTTTAACACATGTCTTTAAGTTCGTTTTCAGTGCTCCACAGTAGTTCCTTGGTGGCCCAGTACTACTCACCACTTACCTTTTTTTGAGTCACCTTGGAGACTTTGGTTGAGGGATTATTTGATCCTTTATTGTGACCCTTGGCAGCCCTAACTTAGACTTAGGCTTTTCTTGTTTTTTTAGGATAGCTTTTAGATACACTTGGCCTATTCGGACATTTTTAGCGTGACTTGTATGACTTGTGTGGTTGCATAGCTTGTAGGGCCCATTTTTGTATTTATTTGTTTATTTATTTATTTATTTTTTACCGTTTCCTAATTTATTTACTTACTTATATATTCATTCAATTATTTAACTTCAAAAATTTCATGTTTTTGCAAGGAAAATTACCATTGGAGTTTAAGGAAGGTGGGACTCTCCTTGGAAGGTTTTGGAGGGGAATTTGAATTGGAAGATTTAAAAAAAGAAAAAGGAAAAAGGAAGAAGAGAAGAAAGGAAATAGGAGAATTTTCCTTTTTAGGAACAGATTTAGGCCTTTGGCGGGTGATATATATATGAGAGAAGAGAAATTCTGAAAAGGAGGGGGAAATTCTGAGAATTTTTGGGAGAGAAGAACAGAGGGAGCGGAAAAGAACGATTGCAAGCAAGACCACCCAGGTATGTTTTGCGACTATTTACCTATGCTTTATCTTATTCCATTCTTGAGGATCCTTTGACGGTTCTAGGCGTTTATTTTGTTGATTGGTGTGGACGGAAAGGGCCACAAATTGCTGTGTTGAAATTAAATCTTTGTTTGTTTGGTATGTTCTTCATTCTGTTAATGTCATTAATCCCATCTGAAAATAAATTGCATACATGTCCATTTTCGGACTGGATGGTAGAAATCACTCCCTGTTTTTATTCAAATCTTACTCTAAATCACTCCCCTATTCTGAGCTAATAGATTGAAATGTGAAATTGTAACTTTTGTTGGTCATCCTTCTCCTCTTTCTATACGTTTTTGTTGTTTTCTTCTATTTTTGGCTCGTACCTCAACAAGCTCCACTCCTCAGTCTTCAAGATTTGTTCTCTGTTTCGGAATTAAAAATTAAAATCATGGGAAAAGGACACTATGCTTTTTCTGCATTTGGATGAGCGTAATGTGGCGCCCAAAATCATGGACTTCTCTAAGCCTTCTGGTACTGTCGTTGTGATCCTAAAATCTAGAAGTCAAATATTACCTGGGTTTTTCACCTTCAGTAACAGTTCTAATCAGTTCTATAGAAGCAAGGAAAAAGTTGACAGCGTTGGTTCAAAAATTTTAGGGATTATGGAAAGAGATGAGAAGTAATGAGGAGATGCAACTGGGGTTGAGATTCTGGATCTGTAAGGAAAAATGTCATGGGGAATGGTTGCGGGCAATGAGTTTTTGGGAAATTCCGATTATAGCATTTTGTGGTGTTGTTTGAGATTCTTTTGACTACTTTTGATGCGGATTTTGGCTCCAGTTTTGAGAATAACGAGAGAAGGCAGTGGTACAGACTAAAAAAAAAATGGACCAATAATTAGAAAATCCCCAGTTTACATAGTGGTGCTGTTCAAAAGCATGTTGTTGCCGTAAAACAGGGGAGTAATCTATGGATTTGACGAAGGTCAGTCGAGTGAGGGTTCAATGATATACCTTCACAACAACATGAAGGTATTGCAATAATTTACTATTCAAGTAAGGACCAGAAGGCTTGTTAACTAAATTCTTTAATTCAACAATCCATCTATATGAAAAGGAGACGACAGAAAGTATTGCATTCTGCACATGACAACTCAGTGTCATACTTATGCATTGGCAATTATGATGCTGCCTTCACAGCCAAGTACCTGGGAGCGTGTATAGTCTCTGAGATTGGTCAGGTCTCGTCTTACTGCAATTCTGATGAGAAAGCTGGTTCATATTCTTCAATGGAGATGAGTTGACGGTCCAATGACAATACTGATGATATTCTGTACTATTGTAATTGTAAGGGGGGGCTTTGAATCAGAATAGGGGTGGCTCTGGATATTCCCTTCCTACTTTTGTTAGTGGACAGATGTACATCAATGGACCAGAACAATTGTATAGTCCTTAGATTCAGCAGCAATTACACGAGAGTTCACCTATTGGTTATTACTAGATGAGCTTCTTACGTATCCTGTAGTAATGAGAATGGTGATAAAAGAAGGGTTCATAATCCTAAGTTAAACAACAAATCAGTTAATCTGAAGTTCATCAGTCATCATCGCATTGACGAAAATCTAGATGCCTCGAAGATAGATCGTAGTATCTATTCGGGCCTTGAGCACCTTCTCATGAATTATGGTTTTCGGGATGAGAAGAGGATACAAACAGGTTTCTCATCATTACCAGATTCGACTTTACCGCTGGTGAAATATCCTGCTCCATTTAATAATTATCCAATGTCACCTTCAGCCAAAATAGAGTAGCAACCTTTGCAGACAGTTGTGAAGAGCAATGAATGGACTTTGAATGGTAAATCAGTTTTCCCAACAAGGGATATGAGTAGCAGCAATGGGGTCATGCAATTTTAGATGAATGACGCTGAATTCGGAATCCAAATGCTGAAATTACCATACTTCGTAAACAGTAGTAGGTTGTTCATCGTATAATAAAGACTGGTGCACCAATTCAGAACAAGCTGGCTGAGCTGTGGTCTTTGTTCGATCTTGTCTTCCCTGGGAAGTTGGAGGTGTTGCTTGTATTTGAAGCAGAATTTGCAATTCCCATATATGCTGATGGTTATGCCAATACTTCTCCATTCCGAGCATCCATTGCCTATAGGTGTGCAGTAGTCTTACGTGAAAGCTGATGTGAATCCTCAGCTTCTAAACAAGACTGAACATGTCCTATTTTACAGCCACTTATCTTGATTTGAGGTGTTGAAGTGTCCTTAATTCAAGCACTTCAAGCATAATGTTCTCAACTATTCACTACTAGCAGAATGCTAAATGAAATCACTGCAATTGAGAGGAAGTAGAACATTCTGATCTCTTTTCTTCTTTTTTTTAGTATTGAAGTGTTACTGGAAGATTCACTCATTTGGATCATGAATATCCAACTCTTGAAATCTTCAAGGTGGATCAAAGAGGAAGAATGCTAAAAAAAATTGATTACAACTTCATTTTATGAACCCCAATTTCAGAAACATGGTTATGGATGTCAATCTGATTCCATTTATGGTGTTCGTCCTGAGAGCAGTTTGGGGTATTTATTCATGGTGTCAAGAATGCTATACGTACACATCGGCGTGAAGGCTCTGAAATTACAGGCAGCTTAGAAAGGACTCATACTTGAACATAATATTTGGCGGAACACGAATCAGCCGCTGGAGACCCCCTGCCATTTGAGTCATTATTAAAAAGAAAGATGAAAATAGTGATCCTAATATTCTTCTGCACAATATGATTGGATTCCCATAATCTCGTTTTGCCATCAATAAACTGCTCTTACAGTTAACAAGGCTCATGCTTCACTTGTGGTTCCTATTAATACCATAGAAAATGGTCCAATTGACAGACACGGTTCTCCAAAGCAGAGCCGCCTTGCCATCCAAACCGTAAGGGTCCAAAAACTCCAGCTGTTCGAAGTGAAGTTAAGAGGCAGTCTTGTCCATCTTCCAGCATAGACATAACTCAAAACACTTCTGCAGGCCATTGAGTATAATCGACTCCAATTTCTGCGCATTTCATAAGATTTGCATCCTTCGTTGAAACCTGTTGAGGCCAATGTCGAGTTAGCTGCTGCGAGGAAGCTCTTGCACTATCAATAGGACAACAGCAACAGTTTGTCAAGTTCTTTCCCTTGAAAGTGTTTTGGCATTGCTTGAAGGAGTATTGTTAGGAAAGCAAGTGGTAATAACGTGTTCAAATCTGGGTGTTATATTGGCCACAGTGTTATCTCTTATTCCCATGATTTGTTCATTTGAATGGCAGAGCTTATTGCTTCTTTTTTTACCAAGGAAAGATGTTCGATTTTCTTGGTGCCCTGTTCCTTTCATTGTAGGCATGCAAAAATAAAATATATGATTTGAGGATGAAGAGCTCATGATCAATAAGCAATAAGTTTGAAAAACATCAGGATCTTCACCCCATTTTGTAATTGGTGCACGCATAGGCAGCAGGCTGCAAGTGTGGACGCTGTTGCTTATCTTTTGAAGAACGATATATTAACTTTAGAGGCACTTGTCAGAGATATGGGGATGTATTTGCCCACTACAGATAATATAATCCATGCAAGAGAAGGACTGGCAGATTGGACAGCTTTGTGAGGTACACTCATTGGTTGCCTGGCATTAATGAAGGAGAAAAGAGCTGCTTGGAAGACTGTACAGTCGCTGTTTATCCTGGAATCTGGAGAGCAGAAATGCCATCATAATCTGTAGGTAGAAAAGATGAAATCAGAGATGCTCAACCTATAGTTCTAGCTTCAGAGTATGAGCACCAATTCAAACCGTGGTAAAACTTCTCCCAGGAATGAAAATCTAGAAGAGGCAGAATCTGGACAAGTGGATGGAAATTATGAGAGGGGTGATCTGGGAAGAGTAATGAAGAGAAAGCTGACATGGATTTAGAGGCACCAAGGAAAGATGTCTTGGGATCTGGAAATTTTGACTTCACTAGCAATCATGTGCTCAATACAGAATTTGTGACACAACTAAAGGATGACATGCAGGCTGCAGATTTAAGAAACAACGGCACCAGAACTCTAATAGCAGTAATATTCACAATAACCTTGCACCTGTAAATGGCTTACCTCCCAATGATACTTCTGAGATGGAGATATTGGTGGCTGACTCATCTATGGACAGGAAACTCATCAATGATCAATCCAAAACTCAATGGCCTCAGCAAGATTCTTCATCCATCCAGAAAACCCAAGCCAACCTTTACCATAATGTTGAAGATGCACTTGAAGAAGTGGAGAGAAGGAGCCGGAGTTGTCTTCTGATCTGCAGGAAGATAACACAGAGTCTCTGGATAATGCGGACGGTGAGAATGCAGATGAATATGGATATTTTTCTGAGTTTGAGAAAGGAACTGCCTAGGCATTAGGACCTGCAACATTTGACCAGATTGACAAGAACATCACTCAAAATGAACCTGATGTTGATGGAGTTATGGCACAAAAAAAAACACCTCTCTAAGGAGAATGATAAACAAAATTCTGAAACAGAGAAAGAATAAAGGAGCAGATGCAAGTTTTCAATGCAGAGGTTTCACTTAAAGGCTCATCCCCATAAACCCTTTCTGCCCCCTCAGTTTTCATGTTGGTTGCAGTTTCAAAGAGTATTGCTATTTTTTTTTTTTTACATATTCAACAATTAGGTGTAAGATCATGATTCGAATAGCAGTTTCAAATGATGATGAAGACAAGAAAGCTCTACAGATAATCAAATCTTACCAGTTTTTGGATGGCATTGAGAGCGGAATTCTTGGACACATGCTGGTCAGGATTCGACTAATGATGTTTCATATAATAAACAATAGGGGAATGGTTTAGACAGAAGCAAGTTCCTTCTCAGGAGTTCCTATCTGAAATTGTTCCAGTTGGTCAATCACATGCTACTGTTCCATGCTCAGATACAGGTGACAACAGCCAGTTGTTTCTGCAAGATGTGGTCAATTTGTAACAAGGGTGCAAACTCGGCAGATATAAATGTGCATGAGAATAAGCTTGAATCAACATATTTTGTATATACTGTTGGAATACTGTCCGGTGGTTAAAGATTGATGAGAAGGCTGACATGTATAGCTTAGGAGTTGTATTCTTTGAACTATGGCACTTGTTTGGAACAGCAATGGAGAGAAGCATCGTTCTTAATGATCTGAAATAGAAGGGAGAATTCTCTTATTCTTGGATCGTTGAATTTCTTGAACAAGCATCCCTTTTGCAGTACTAGATGTCTCCAAGTCCATCTGATCGTCCGACTTTGAGCCTTTCATGTGATGATCCCAGTTCATAGAACAAGGAAAATTCTGAAATTTGCTGATTAGTTGTGGAAAAATCAGGGATTGAAGTTCCACTCAAGCTATTGCCGTGACTTAATTTTTCCTGATTTTCTGAAGTAATGCCTATTGCTCTACATAATATCTCAGGTTTACGAAAAGCTTCACTCAACATCATCCAACACTAGTACTCCATGAAACCGATCAACAATTCTACAAGTCTCCAAGGCTTCCTTTGTTATCAATGCTAATGGTTTCACCAGGATTAAAAATTCATGAACAAGGACTTTCTGGATCATCCAAATTTTCCTGGTCATATTCCTAAAGATTCTAATGAAATGGAAAGGAGGTTTTCTCCCAGATCAGCTGGTATCTACATCCGACATGAGACTGCTCAATCAAGTCAGAATGTGCTTGAACTTCTTCGTAAGATGGATCAATCAAGGGATCGAAGTGCAGCATGCTCAGTCCAGTTCTTCAGAGAGGAATTCATTATTTGAAACTAGAACCAGAATTTTTATGGACCATAGATCACTTTCAGTGAAGTCAACCCTCTGCTTCTCAGATTTGTTAATAACCTTTGGCTCCTCTTTGGACTTATTTGCATCAGTTATGGAATGCACAAATTAGATTTGGGGTATTTTGAATGTCAGATTCAGATTGAATTTGCAAACATCATATCAACAGACGCAACTAATTTACAACAAACCTGAAAGAGGGCACTTTCAGTCGATTATACTTGTTTAAAAATGGTGTTTCTGGATAGCAAGACAAAGAAAAAGGAAGCTTCGATGTTCGTATTAGTGTTGGGAACAGCATGTGATGTTTTAACACTTGATGTAGCTGCTGGTGAGTTGATGGTGTGAGAAATTTGGGAATTATGTTTCACTGCTGTAGCTGATCAATTCTACAGTCAGATTGAAACTAGTAAAGTGTATTTAATTTCCAAAGGGAGCCTGGAACCTGCTCGTCACTTTCAATCACCCTCACAACGAATCCAGGGTCCAGAAGATGACGATGATGGTTCTGAGCATGAAGGTGGCAACACAAATGCTCAGATCTGGAAACAACTTTTACAAGGCTGAAGATCAGTCACAAATTAGAAAGCAACTTGTTTCTCCAATGATGGATCCTGTTCTTGGTGACTACACAAGGAATGTACCTGATGCTAGGGAATCAGAAGTTCTGTCGCTCTTTGTGGTATTGTGCTTGTGTTATTGAAATTCTCTCGGCTTGTGCAGAGCCTAGGTCATTCTCCTGAAGATTCCATAGCTGAGCAGGTTCTATACTAGTCAACACTTCTTGTGAGAATGCAAACTGGTGGAGAATTCAGCCTTGATATAGCAAGGAGGATAGCTATGCAGCTTGAAGTGGGGGAAAAGAGGATGGCCTTCGCTGTAGAGCATTGATAAGTTCAGTTGTAGTAAACATCAATAATGAACAGCTTGTCCAACTGCATCTTTCATGTGACTACTCTAGTTAACAGAATATTAGAATGTCATGAAACTTGCTGATTATTTGTGGAAAAAATCAGGAAAGTCCGACTCAAGACTGTCCAACAGAAGTAGACTTAATAGAAACTTGAATCACCATATTTATCTCCTCTGTTATGGCCCCCAAGGTCTTTATCTGACACAAAAAAAAAACGACCCTGCTTCTAAATTTGTAGCTAAGCCCTTTTGCTGAGGGAGAGTGATTTCTTTTGGATCGATTGCATACTTAGAAAGTTACTGTTTCAGCTAGAAATGCTAGTTCCTGAACTGCAAGCGCGAATATTGAAACCTACTGGTCTACAAGAAGCTAGAAGCACTTATCTAATAACTTTTGGGAAGAGCAAGCACTTATAAGAATCTGAACTCTCTTGGAGGCCTTCTCAAGACAAGAAGCTGCCCCATTTCAGCTATATTCATTAGAAGAAATCATTTTGATGAATGTGGAATTATTTATTGTCCTTCAAGACTGGACTATGAAGAAGTTGCTGAAAGGTTAAAGGAATGTGGGCACAAGCAACATTTTTATCACTGTTCCATGGATCCCGCTCAGCGTGCCTTCATTCAGAAGCAATTGAGTAAAAAGATAAGATTAATACGACTTGTGTAACCCTGGCTTTTGGAATGGGTAACAACAAACTAGATGTCCACTTTGTCATTCATGTTTCTCTCAAAATCAATTAAAAGCCTCGTCCAGAATTTGTTGACAGAGGCAGCATTGTATGTATTACAGTCCATACTCACATTGATAGGGACACTGAGCTCCAATCAATTACAAGAGTTTGTGATAATTCAAGACTACTTGGGAAGCAGCAACTGATGGAAGAGCATGAGCTGGCATTTTAAAGAGGGGGAAAGAAGAGATGGAAGCTCAAAAGAACAGGCAGAGGCATTTCAGTTATCTCAACAGATGCAGTTTTTGTATAGTACAGAAATTGTATGAGCCCTCAAGATGAGGAAATAACTGCATATCATCACCAATATCCAACTGAGTCTTTCAGATGCCTGTTGTGCAAAGAGATGATGAGTGATCCAGTTGCAATGTCTGTGGCATAGCTGTGAGAGGAAGTCGATTCAGGAAAATTTCTGAAGAGAAGAGAAGACCTGCCCCATATGCAGAGAAAGGCTCAGGTCATGGAGCTTACTCCAAATCCTTTGCTTCAGAACTCTATAGAAGAATAGAAGCGAAGAGGCATGAACTTAAAATTCCAAGCTGCTCTTCTTGGAATCACCCCATGACCACTCTATATAGAACAAAGCCTTGGAGGAGATGCAAGTTCTAATGGAAAGGCCACGCTAAACAGAAAAAGTTGCAGAGGAAGGCCTCATCTCAAAATTTGTGATCTCTACTTCTGTAGATCCAGAAGAGCCACTAGTGTTCAGAAAAGACCATCCTATAAATTGAGAACAATCCAAGATACCATGTAACATATTGTTTGAGGTGTTCAAGAATCTTAGATCAGCAAGGTCACATAATTCATATGGAATCAGTCCATGGAGGAGGTTGTCAGGAATGTCCAGGCACTGAAGTTGTGAGAGATGGCCAAAGTATTCGGTTATACTACCAGTGAGTCTATTGCTATGCGGATCCAAGGAAGTTGGGTAAAGGCCAATAAGGTTGATCAGTTCTGAGAAAGAAAAAAATTGAACTAGACAGATGATTCATGCTTAGATCCAGATCAGAAAGGCTTTGTAGCATGCCAATTGAAACGAGTGGTGGGATGTAAGTTGATTTCGAGATTGAAGCAGAATGGTCCATTAAACACCTTTTTTTTAATAATTAGCAGGTTGCAAAGCTATCAACAAGGGTCTTTTCATGCAAGTATCAATAGCTGAATCATTAGCATCTTCATGCCTCCAGACTCCACTCCATCATGGCAACCTTACTACATACACCTTCTCCTCTATTTACTTATTTGATTGGGAACTTACTGTTTTAAATTGAATTTTGAAACCATTGTTCAACTGAATATTCCCAGCTTTGAAAAATCCATCTTAGGAGCATCTAAGTATAAAATCCCAATTTTAATATGCCATTTGCTGCCATTTTCCTTCGGGCACGCACTTTCACTGTTTTATCTGATTTTTAACTATTTTCATGATTTTCTTGATTTTCAACAAACATGAACAAACTTCATGATTCCAAACAATGGAATTCATTGAATCGATTCGTGCAAAAGTAACATGGACTTTGGTGGGGGGTCCGACATTCATGATACCTTCTTCAATATTGTTTGCTTGATATGTTGATTTTTGATTCTTCTTGATGATATACATGAATTTGTTTCGTATTTATTGTTGAGATGCTCTTGATTCCCATAGAGGATTGGCTTGCTATCCAGGTACGCTCCTTTCTCATCTATTTTCTAGAACTCTATGGACTTGTATGCCATTAATGATCATATCCATATTTGAGGTGATTCTTGGATGTCTTGATATATGCCCGATTTGCTTGAATAAAACAAATGTTGTGTGCTATATTTCTACACTAACTTTTATGTTTTATGATAGCTCTTGAAGAGCGGTTTAGGTACGCACCCTAACTCTCCTTTATTGCAATTTGATTGTGTTTGGCATGCCACTCTCTAAAATCACCTAGCCTATTTAGGTATCTATAATTAACTGATTAATTGCCACACTTCCCTTAATTTTGTTAGTAGAGACCTTTTTAGGGCTTAGAGGGGTGCTACCTCTTAGAGGTACCTTCCCAATAAGTAACCTGATCCCCGGACTAAGACTCGGGTTTTTCAAAGACATGCCTTTTTTCCAAAAATTATGGAGTCACATTTTAGGGTTTTCTTTCTTGTTTTATTTTCCCTTTAAAATAAAAATAAAATAAGTGGCGACTCCAACTTTTCTAAAATTATTTTTTCACAAATAAAAAGCGAGTCTTGCCGATCGAGTGGGGACGCACGTGAAAAATGCGAGTCCACAATGACATGAACGACTCTAGGTCAAGAGCTCAGGCCCTAAATGCAATGAACAACTATGGGTTGTGATTGACATGAAAGACTCAGGGTCGTGAGCTTAGGGATTTAGATGCTATGAACACCTCAAGGCTGTTAATGGCATAAGCTACTCTAGGTCTTAAGCTCAAGCCTTTAGAGGTTATGAACAACTCAGGGTTATGGTTGACATGAACGACCCCAAGTCATGAGCTTAGGTCTATAGATGCTATGAACAACTCAGAGTTGTTGATGACATGAAAAACTTTGGCTTGTGAGCTCAGCTCACTAGGTTATATGAATAGGTCAAGGTTGTGCATGACATGAATGACTCTGGGTCTTGAGCTCAAGGCCCTAGATGCAATGAACAAATTTGGGTTATGGTTGACATGAAAGATTATGAGTCGTGATCTCAAAGCTCTAGATGTTATGAACAACTCAAGGATATGGAATACATAATCCATTATGGGTCTTAAGCTTAGACCTTTAGATGTTATCAATAGCTCAAGCCTATGGTTGACATGAACAACTTAGGGTTCTCGACTTGTGGCTTTAGATTCTATGAACAACTTAGGATCGTCAATGACATGAGCTACTCTTGGGAATGAGCTCAGGGCTTTAGATGCTATGAACAACTTTAGGTTATGGTTGAGATGAAAGACTTCAAGTCGTGAGCTTAGGGCTTTAGATGCTATGAATAGCTCAAGGCTATCAATGATAGGAAACACTCCGAGTCATGAACTCAGGGCTCTAGATGCTATGAACAACTTAGGATAGTGAATGACATGAACACCTCTAGGTTATGAACTAAGGGCCATAGATTGAATGAACAACTATAGGTTATTATTGAAATAAAGGACCTAGGGTTGTGAACTCAAGACTCTAGATGCTATGAACAACTCAAGGCTACACATGAGATGAGCCACTCTAGGTTTTTAACTCAACCTTGTAGATGATATGAATAACTCTGGGTTGTGGTTGACATGAACGACTCTAAGTCATGAGCTTAGGGCTTCAGATGTTGTTAACAGCTTATGCACTAATTGACATGAGCTACTATGTTTCATGAACTCAGGGCACTAGAAGCTATTAACAACTTCGGGTTGTGGTAGATATGAACAACTCCAGGTCATGAGCTCAAGGCTCTTGATGCTACGAACAACTTAGGGCTATGGTTGACATGAACAACTCCTGGTCATGAGCTCATGGCTCTAAATGCTATGAATAACTCAGGATTGTGTATGACATGAATGACTATGGCTCAAGAGCTTAGGCCTCTAGATACTATGAGCAACTCAAGGAGGTTATTGATTTGAAAGACTTTGAGTCATGATCTAATGATTATATATGATATGTACGACTTAAGGTTGTCATTGAAATGAATGACTCGAGGTTGTAACCTCAGGACTCTGGATCCTATGATTAATTTAGGGGTGTGGATATCATGAACTACTGTGGGTCATAAGCTCAAGCCTCTAGATACTATGAATAGCTCAGTGTTGTGATTAACATGAACAACACCAGGTCATGAGCTCAAGGCTCTAGATTCTATGAACAACTCTAGGTTGTGTATAATATGAATGACTCTAGCTAATGAGCTCAGGCCTCTAAATACTATGAATAACTTAGGGCTGTTATTTACTTGAAAGAATCTGGTTCGTGAGCTTAAGGCTCTAAATGCTTTGAATAGCTTAAGGTTGTCATTGACATGAACAATTTCGAGTTGTGAGTTTAAGAATCTTGATGCTAAGAATAATTCAAGGTTACATATGACATGAGCGACTCTAGGAGATGAGCTCAAACCTCTAAATACTATGAATAACTTAGGGTTATGGTTAACAAAAACAAATCCAAGTTATAATCCCAAAGCCTTGGATCTTATGAACAACTCTAGGCTGTGGTTGACATGAACGACTACAAGTCATGATCTCAAGGCTCTAGATGTTGTGAACAAATCAGAGTTGTGGTTGACATGAATGACTCTAGTTCATGAGCTCAAGTCTCTAGATGGTATGAATAACTCTAAGGTGCAGTTGACATGAACGACTATAGGTTGTGATCTCAAGGCATTAGATGGTATGACCAATTAAGGGCTATAATTGATATGAAAACTCTTGCCCGTTATCTTAAGGGTCTAGATGCCATGAACAACTCAAGGTTGTGGATGACATGAATGACTCAAGCTAATGAGCTCAGGCCCCTGGATACTATGACTAGCTTAGGGTTGTTATTAACTTGAATGACTTTGAGTCATGAGCTTAAGGATTTAGATGTTATGAACAAGTCTGGGTAGTAGTTGAGATGAATGACTCCAGGTCATGAGCTCAAGGTTTTATATGCTATGAGCAGCTCTGGGTTGTGCTTAACATGAATGACCATGGGTCATGATCTTAGGGCTCTAGATGCTAGGACTAGCTTAGAGCTATGATTAACATGAACAACTCCAAGTCTTTAGCTCAAGGCTCTAGGCTTTATGAACAACTCAGGGTTGTGAATGACATAAATGACACTGGCTCAAGAGCTCAGACCTACAAGTCATGATCTAATGGCTCTATATGAAATGAACAGGTCAGTGTTGTCGTTGAAAATAAATGACTCGAGGTTATGAGCTTAAGGGTCTAGATCCTACGATTAATTCAGGGATGTGGATAACATGAACTACACTAGGTCATGAGCTCAGGTCATAGATACTATGAACACCTCAAGGTTATGGTTGACATGAATGGCACCAAGTCATGAGCTCAAGGCTCTTGATTCTATGAACAACTCTGGGTTGTGAGTGGCATGAATGACTCTAGCTCATGACCTAAAGCCTTTATGAATAACTTAGTGCTATTATTGACTTGAAAGACTCTAGGTCATGAGCTCAAGGTTTTAGATAATTTGAATAGCTCAAGGTTGTGGTTGACATGAACAACTCTGGGTTGTGATCTCAAGGATATTAATCTAATGAATAATTCAGGGTTATGGATGACATGAACGAGTCTAGGTCATGAGCTCAAGCCTTTAGATACTATGAAGAACTTAGGGTTGTGATTGATATGAACCAATCTAGGTTGTTAGCTCATAGTTCTAGATGTTATAAAAAGCTCTTGGATGTGGTTCACATGAATGACTCTAGGTCGTGAGCTCAGGGCTCCAGAGGCTATAAACAGCTTAGACTTGGGGTTGACATGAATGACTCCAGGTCATAAGCTCAGGTCTTTAGACAGTATGAATAGCTCTAGAGTGTTGTTCGCATGAACAACTATGGGTCATGAGCTCAGGGCACTAGATGTTATTAGAAATTGAGGGTTTTGGTTGAATTAAACGACTCCAGCTCGTGATGTCAAGGCTCTTAATGTTGTAAACAACTCAGGGTTGTGGATGACATGAATGACTCTCGCTCATAAGCTCAGGCTTGCCAATGACTTGAATCACTTTGGGTCATGAGCTCAAGGCTCTAGATGCTATGAACATGTCAGGGTTGTGGTTCACATGAAGGACTCTAGGTCGTGAGCTGAGGGTTCTAGATGCAATGAGCAACTTTAAGTTATGGTTAACGTGAATGACTACGGGTCATGAGATTAGGGCTCCAAATGCTATGAACAACTCAAAGCTATGGTTGACATGAACATCTTTTAGTCGTGAGCTGAGGGGTCTAGATTAGTATGAACAACTCAGGGCTATGGATGATATGAACGACCTTAACTCATGAGCTCAGGCCTCTACATACTATGAATAGCTCAAATCTAATATTGACTTAAAAGACTTCGGGTTGTGAGCTCAAGGCTGTGGTTGACATAAATGACTATGGGTTGTGAGCTAAAGGCTCTAGATCATATGAATAATTCAGGTCTATAGATGACATGAACAACTCTAGGTCATGAGCTCTAGCCTCTAGATACTATGAACAACTCAAGGTTATGGTTCACATGAATGACTCTAGGTCGTGAGATCAAGGCTTTAGATGCTATGAGCAGCTCTGGGTTGTGGATGACATGAATGACTACGACTCATGAGCTCAGTCCTCTAGATACTATCAACAGCTTAGGGCTGTTATTGACATGAGAGACTCTAGGTCATGAGCTCAAGGCTCTAGATGTTATGAACAACTCAGGGTTATGGTTGACATGAATGACTTCAAATCATGATCTCAAGGCTCTAGATCCTATGAATAATTTAAGCTTGTAGATCACTTGAACGACTCTAGGTTATGAGCTTAGGCTGCTAGATACTATGAAGAGCATAGGGTTGTGGTTGACATATGACAACTCCAGGTCGTCAACTCAAAGCTTTGGAAGCTATTAAAAAACTTTAGGCTATGGTTGACATGAACGACTATAGGTCATGAGCTGAGGGCTTTCGATGTTATAAGCCACTAAGGTTTGTGGTTAATATGAATGACTCTAGGTAAAGAGCTCAGGGCTTTAGATGCTACAAACAACTTTAGGCTGTGATTGACATGAACGACTATAAGTTGTGACCATAAGGCTGGAGATGCTATGAATAGCTATGGGTTGTGGTTCACTTGAACAACTCTAGGTCATGAGCTTATGACTCTAAATGCTATGAATAGCTTAGGGCTCTAAATGCTATGAATAGCTCGGAGTTATGCTTCACATGAACCTCTATGGGTCTTGAGCTCTAGGCTTGATACTATGCACAACTCAAGGCTATAGTTGACATGAATGACTCTAGTCATGAGGACAAGTCTTTAAATGCTATGAATAACTATAGACTGCTATGAAAAGCTTAGAGCTATGGTTGATAGGAATAACTCCAGCTCATGATCTTAAGGTCTAGATTTTATGAAAAACTCAGAGTTGTGGATGACATGAACGACTCTAGGTCATGAGCTCAAGGCTTTAGACACTATGACCAGCTCTGCGTTGTTGTTGACTTGAAAGACTCTTGGTCTTGAGGTCAAGGCTCTAGATGCTATGAGTAGCTCAAGCTTGGGGTTGAAATGAATGACTCAAGGTTGTGAGCTACAAGCTCTAGATCCTATGAACAATTCAGAGCTATGGATGACTTGAACGACTACAGGTCATGAGATGAGGCCACTAGATACTTTGAATAACTCAAGGCTATTATTGACTTGAAATACTACGAGTTGGGAGCTCTAGGTTGTAAGTGTTATGAATCACTTAGGGTTGTGGTTAATATGAATGACTCCAGATCGTGAGCTTAGGGCTCTAGATGCTATGAATAACTCAGGGCTATGAATGACATGAATGATTACTACTCAAAAAGTGCTATTTTATAGCTTGTAATTAACTCTTTTAAACACTTTTGAGCATTAGTTATTACCTTTTAACTCAATTGGCATGTTAAGGACCCTTGCAATTGTTTCTAATCAAATTGTGTTAAGTTTTGGTGTTTTTGATAGCTTTTTGATCACCAAAGCAATCTAAGATGAGGGAGAGCTTTATATAATCCATGGTAAAGCAAATGAAAGCTCATTTAAATGAAGAATTCAAGCTTTGGAGCTTCGTAGTTCTTTGCCAAAGCCAATCAAGAATGCAAGGAGAACAAAGAGAGAAATCTAACATGAAGAAATTCAAGAGGACAACAACTATTAGACACATTTCGAGTACTTCCTAGAGTCCATTTTATGCATACTATATGTCGTTTTGAAGCTCGGAAAGCCAGGAGTCCAATGCTTTAAACGGTGCCAAATTAGAGCTGAAATGAAGAAGTTATGGCTATTTGAAGACAACCGCATCAAGTTGTGCGAAATGAGCTGCGAAACCCACCTTTGGCACACGAGTGCCATTTCGCAGCCCATGCCTCCATCTTCGTAGCCGCGAACTACGTTGCGAAATCACCTCCAAGCTGGGAATGAAGTTGCAAATCATCTCCAAGTTGTGAAATCACAAATTCAACTTGCAAAATCAAAGTTCAAACTTGGAAAATGGACAATTCAACGTGTGAAATCCACTTGTGCAATCTTAGATATTTGCTACTGACTAAGTTAGATTTTTTCTCAAGATATTTTGTGTAAATTTTATTTTCTCCTTGTAATCAGTTAAAGATATTATTGGGATATTTCTTAGAAAATATCTTCTCTATATATATCTTTGAACCAATGTAAAGGAATCCATCATAGATCATATATGTAATCCGACGAGAGGAGGACGATAGTAAGAAATATATTTTATAGAGCACTTGCTCTGTTTTTCCTTCATATTTTTGTTTTTTCGTTATTTTTATTTCTAGCAAATCAAACTCTGAGGATGTTTCCTCAGAGAATGAGTGGCTAGGCACTTTGTCTCTTGGAGTGAAGAAAGCTGGGTAAGTTTTCGCATGCAAAAATTGGAAGTTTTGTTGTTTCAGTTTTTAATGAAGAGAAAGTGTGACCCGTTAATGGTTTTTATCTTTTTAGTTAACTTAAAACGCCTTTAAGTTATCTGGGCCAACACTTGGTAAGGCAAGTGATCTCTGTCTATTGAGATGCACTAGTTTACCTCTTGCGAGCCTTTGGGAGGTGGTTTAAAGGTAGGATTTTCTAGAATAGCCAACACTTGGTAAGCTTTTGGACTCCAAGGAGACATCCATTAGTTATCTCTTGTGAGCTTTTGACGGGTAATCCAAGGTTAAGGATCATCTTGAATGGCCAATACTAGGTGAGAGGAATGAACCATTGCAAGATGCATCAGTGAGAGAGATTTAGTGTTTGAACCCATTAAGGGGAAGCATCTGTACCACACCAGTTCGGGAAATAACTATATGTTAAATCCCCAATGCGAGGAAAAGAAACAAGTGATCGGAACTCTCTTTTTGTATAAAGAACCTGAGCCTAGTGATCTGAAACTCCAAGAAACACTTTTATTAGTAATTTCAGTTACTATTATTTTTGGTTAGCTTAAAACCAATCCTTTTTCAAACATCTTTATGTTTTCTTTTGAAGCTAACCTTGAAATGAAAAAACACCAATTCATATTTGAATTGATATCAATTGTGAAGTGAAAACCCATCCCAGTGAACGATCCTAGAGTCATATGCTATGCTAGCTGAGGCTATCTTAGTACATGATGTAATAGGTTATAAATTTTATTGATTACTCCCTTTTGAGGACCACAATCAAGGAACACCAGCTGGACATGAATCAAATGACACCATTGTCAGGGACCATTTAAAGGACATGAATCAGTTGATACACCAATTGGGAACGAATCAATGAACAACTTCAAGTTATGAGCTCAAGGCTCTAGACACTAAGAATAGGGATATGGTCAACATGAAAGATTTTTAGCCGTAAGCTTAGTGCTTTAAAAGCAATGAACAACTCAGAGTTGTGGATGATATGAATTACTCAGGATCCTATGTGGTAACACCTCATGATGTTATGAACAGTTAAAGGTTGTGGATGATATGAACGATTCTTCATCATGAGCTTAAGTCTTTAGATGCTATGAATAGCTTAAGGCTATGAATTATATGAACAACTCTTGGTAGTGAGCTCTAAGCTTGAAATATATGAACAATTCAAGGTTGTGGTTGACATAAACGACTGTAACTCGTGAGCTCAAGGCTTTTGATGCTATGAACTGCACAGGGTTGTGGATGAGATGGGTTATTATAGGTTATGAGCTTAGGGCTTTGGATTCTATGAATTGCTAGGGGTAGTGGATGACATGAGCTACTCTAAATCATGAATTAAAGGTTATGGATGCTATGAACAACCTAGAGTTGTTAATGATACGAATGACTCATAATCCCATGAGCTCGAGCCTATAGATGCTATGAATCACTCAGGGCTTTGGTTGGCATGAATGACTTCAGGTTGTGAGCTAAAGGCTTTAGATGCTATGAATAGCTTAGTGTTATGGATGATATGAAGGACTTTGGATCCTATCAGCTCAAGCCTCTAAATACTATGAACCGCTTTAGGCTATTGATGATATGAATAATTCTACTTTATTAGCTCAAACCTCTAAGTGCTATGAATAACTTAGGGTTATTGATGACATGAACAACTCTTAGTCATGAGTTCAAGGCTTTAGATGAAATGAACAGGTCTTTGCTTTTGTTGAGATGAACAACTCTGAGTTATGAGCTTAAGGCTCTAGATGCTATGAATAGCTCAAGGTTGTCATTGACAACTTAGGGCTGTGAGCTCAGGTCTTTAGATGTTATGAATAGCGTAGGCCTATGGTTGACTTGAGCAACTCCGGGTTGTGACCATAGGGCTCTAAATGCTATGAACAACTCAAGGTTGTGAAAGACAAGAATGACTCTTAGTGATGAGCTCAAGCCTCTAAATACTATGAATAGCTAGGGATTATGGTTGACATGAAAGTCTCCGAGACATGAGCTTAGGCCTCTAAAGGCTATGCACAACTCAAGGCTATCAATGACATGAAAGAGTCCGGGTCGTGAGCTCAGAGCTTAAAATGTTATGCACAACTTATGTCTGTCAATGTCATGAAAGACTCCGAGTGAGAAGCTCAGGGATCTAGTTGCTATGCACAACTCAGGGTTGTGGATGACATGAATGACTTTGGACTAGAAGCTTAGGGCTCTAGATACTATGAACAACTGAGTATTGTGGTTGACCTGACCAACTCCTAGTCATGAGCTTAGGGCTCTAGATGCTATGAACACCTTAAGACTGTGGATGACAAAAGCTACTCCAGGTGGTGAGCTCAAGGCTTTGGATGCTATAAACAATTCAGAATTATGGATGATACGAAACGATTCGGGATCCCATGAGCTTAGGCCTCCAAATGCTATGAACCACTCAAGGTTGCGGATTCTATGAAAGTTTCCACATCATGAGCTTAAGCCTCTAATTGGTATGAATGGGTCAGAGCTATGGATGACATGAAAGACTTTAGGTTGTGAGCTCTAAGCTCTAGAAGCAATGAACTACTCAGAGTTATGGATGATCTGAATGACTTAGGATCCCATCAATTCAGGCCTCTATATGTTGTGAACCTCTTAGGGTTGTGGATGACATTAATGACTCTAGGTTGTGAGCTTAACGTTTTAGATACTATGAACACCTCAGAGTTGTGGATGACATGAACAACTCTGGGTCGTAATCTCAAGGCTCTAGATGCTATGAAAAACTCAGGGGTGTGGATGAGATTACTACTCCAGGTTATAAGCTCAAGTCTTGGATGCTATGAATAACTCAAGGTTATGGATGACATGAGCTACTTCAAGTCGTGAGCTCAAGGCTTTGGATGTTATGAACAACTTAGAGTTATGAATGATATGAACGACTCAGCATCCTGTGAGCATAGGTTTCTATAAGACATGAACCACTCAAGGCTTTGGTTGAGGTGAACAACTCTAAGTCGTGAGCCTACGGATCTAGAGGCCATGAACAAGCTATAGTTATGGATGATATGAACAACTCGGGATCCCGTGAGCTCAGGCCTTTAGATGCTTTGAACAACTCAGTGCAATGGATGATATGAACGATTCTGTGTCATTAGCTCAAGTCTCTAGATATTATGAATGGAAAAGGGTTGTGGATGAAATGAATGACTCTGGGTCATGAGTTTAGAGCTCTTGATGCGATGAATAGTTCAAGGTTGTGGTTAACATAAACAACTATGGGTCATGAGCTCTGGGCTCTAGACGGTGTGAACAACTCAAGACTGTGGATGATATTAATGACACTAGGTCATAAGCTTAGAGCTCTAGA
The DNA here is from genome assembly GCF_004353265.1 of Vitis riparia. Lineage (NCBI taxonomy): Eukaryota > Viridiplantae > Streptophyta > Magnoliopsida > Vitales > Vitaceae > Vitis > Vitis riparia. The sequence continues at coordinate 609,351 of NW_023269665.1, read as the reverse complement.
TACCATGAAGAACACAGGGCTATGGTTGACCTAAAAAACCCTGGGTCATCAGCTGAGGGCTTTAGATAATATGAACATGTAAGAGTTATGGATGATTTGAACAAATTAGGATCCCGTGAGCTCAGGCCCGTAGATACTGTGAACTTCTTAAGGCTATGGATGATATGAACTCAAGCCTATAGATTCTACATCATGAACTCAAGCCTTTAGATTCTATGGAAAACTCAGGGTTGTGGATGACATGGATGACTCTAAGTCATAAACTCAGGGCTCGAAATGTTTTGAACAACTCAGAGGTGTGGATGAGATAAGCTACTTTGAGTCATGAGCTTAGGGCTCTAGATGCTATGAATAGCTTAGGGCTATGGATGACATGAGCTACTCAAGGTTATGAGCTCAAGACTCTAGATGCTATAAACAATCTAGAGTTATAAATGATATGAATGACTTAGGATCCTATGAACAAAGTCCTTTAGAAGCTATGAACTGCTCAGGCCTTTGGTTCACATGAACGACTCCATGTTGTGAGCTCAAGGCTCCAGATGCTTTGAACAACTTAGAGTTGTGGATGAAATGAATGAGTTGCGATCTCGTGTGCTTAGGCTACTAGATTCTATGAACAACTCAAGGTTGTGGATGATATGAATGACTTTGGGTCGTGACCTTAGGGCTCAAGATGCTATGAAAAGCTCAAGGCTATGGTTGATATAAATGACTTAGGGTCGTGAGATCAAGGCTCTAAATTCTATGACAACTTTAGGTTGTGGATTACATAAGCTACTACAGGTTATGAGCCCAAGGATCTAGATGCTATGAACAACTCAAAGTTGTAAATGATATGAATGATTCAGGATCCCGTGAGATCAACACTCTAGATGCTATGGACCACTAAGGGTTGTGGATGATATGAATGTTGCTATGTCATGAGCTCAAGCTTTAGATGCTATGAAGGCTCTAGATGTTATTAACAACTCAAGCTTGTGGATGACATGAATGACTCCGGGTCATGAGCTCAGGCCTTTAGATTATGTGAATAACTAAGGGTTGTGGTTGACATGAAAGACTCTAATTTATGAGCTCAAGTCTCTAGATGTGATGCAACACTTAAAGTTGTCGATGAAATGATAGACTTTGAATCGTGAGCTTAGGGCTTTAGATGTTATGAATAAGTCAGGTTTGTCGTTGGCATGAATGATTTCGGGTCATGAGGTAAGGCTACTCGATGCTATTAACAACTCAAGGCTATATATACATGAACAACTCTGGGTTATGAGCTTAGGTCCCTAGATTATATGAACAACTTAAGGTTGTTGTTGACATGAAAGACTTTCAGACCTGAGTGCAATGCTTTACATGTAATGAATAGCTTAGGGTTGTGATTGACATAAACAACTATGGGTCGTGAGCTTAGGGCTCAAGATCCTACAAAAAATTCAGGGTTGTGGATGACATGAACAACTTCGGGTAGTGAGCTTAGGGTTCTTAATCTTATGAATAATTCAGGGTTGCGGATGACATGAACCACTCTAGGTCATGAGCTCAGGTCTCTAGATACTATGAAGAGAAAAATTCAGGGTTGTTGATTACTATCGAAAAGTGCTATTTTGTAGACCTAATTATAAGGGTTTTAAGCACCTTTGAGTAGTAATCATATTCATTTAACCTAATTAATTCATTAAGCTCCTTAGTAATTAGTTCTAACCATTTTTAGTGGCAAGTTTACATGTTTTTCATCAGCTTATGAACCAATTCAAGCATGCCAATTGATGGAGGAGCTACTTGGGTGAGTTAAGCAAGGATTTTGGACGTTTACAAGCTTGAATTTCAAGTGGAAACACGAGCACAAGCAATGGGAACACCATTTCGCAAGGTGAATTTCACCTTGCCAAAATTTCGCAAGGGGATTTTCCTCATGGTGCGAAATTTGGCCATTTCGCACCATGAAGAACCACCTTGCAAAATTTCGCAAGGTGGCCTTAGGCACCTTGCGAAATGCCAAATTTCGCAAGGTGGCTTTTCACTTTGTGAAATTTCGACCTTTCATCTTCCCCCTTTCCGAAATGGCTTTGAAATCCCCTGTTTTGAGACGCTGTTGATGATATTCCACTGCCGCTTCTCCAAGATATTTTTCTTGACTTTTAGCTTTGTAAATACCTATTTTACCCTTGTAATCAACCAATGAAAAGGTTGCTTTTGGAATAGCTCTTGTAATTTATCTTTTTATTGTCTTTAAATAGAGGTGAAGAGCCTCAGACACGATCATCTTGTAACCTGTAACCTTATAAGTTATAAGAGCACTTTTGTTCATACGCTTCTTTTCTCTTTTCTTTCTCATTTTCTTAGTAGCCAAACATCCTTGGAGGATGAAATCCCCAAGGATGAGAAGCTAAAACCTTTTAGTTTCTTGAAGTAATGGATGCCATGTGAAGCTCCCGTGTCAGGATGGAGATTTCCAAGCCATAAATGTAAGTAGTTGAGCGTCATAAATGTTTTCATCTAAAGTAAAGCTTTTAATCCCTCTGACTTGCTTTGAATGGCCAATACTTGATAACCTTTTGGTCTCAGTGGATTCTTATTGTTAGATCCACTGACGTTCATTAGTTATCTCCTACGAGCCATTGTATTGCAAGTCAAGGAGATGACCTATACCAATAAAAGAACATTTATGAGGTTCAGCTACCCTTTTTGTAAGTTTTCAAGGACTAAAACTCAGTTGTTAAACTCATACCGGTTCGAGAAGTAAGCATCACCTTAGTTGCTTTCCCAACTCGAGGTGAAAAGTCCCAAAATCTCCATTTTTACACAGTGAGTTAAGCATGGCTATCCAAAGCTTTGAGAAACTTCTTTTTCCATCTTTTAACCTATTTTCATGTTAGTTTAGTTTGCAACACCTTCATTTTTTTTATGTTTTCATCTTAACCTAATTTTTATTAAGAAAAGTTCACTCCATCCTCCGAATTTTGACCAGTTAAAGTAAAAACCCTTTCCAGTGTTAGATCCTAGAGCCACTATGCTATAGTAGCTTTGCTACTTTAGTGTAAGGACCTTAGGTATAAATTTTGTTGATACCTTTACATGCCAAGCTACCAAGAGTCGGGTTATCAGTTGTGTATGGCATGAACAACTCCGAGTAGGGAGCTCAGGGCTCTAGATGCTATTAACAACTCAAGGTTGTAGATGACATGAACGAATTTGGGTCTTGAGCTTAGGCCTCTAGTTTAGATGAACAACTAATGGATGTGGTTGACATGAGTGACTTTGACTTATCAGTTTTAGGTTCTAAATGTTATACATAACTTAAGATGTCAATGACATGAAAGACTCCAGGTCGTGAACTTAGGGCTCTACATGCTATACACAAGTTTGGGCTATCGATGATATGAAAGAGTTTAGGCTGTGAGCTCAACGCTCTTGATACTATGAATAGCTCAGGGTTGTGGATGACATGAATGACTCTAGGTCGTGAGCTTAGGCTTCTAGATGCTATGAATAGCTCAGGGCTGTAGATGACATGCACTACTTTGAACCGTGATTCTAGAGCTTTGGAAGCTATAAATAGCTCAGAGTTATGGATTATATGAAGCTTAGACCTCATGATGCTATAAACCGCTTAGGGTTATGGATGATATGAATTGTTCTACATCATGAGCTCAAGCTTCTAGATGCTGCGAACTGCTTAGGGCTATGGAAGATATGAACAACTCTAGGTTTTGATCTCAAGGCTCTAGATGCTATGAACAAGTCAAGGCTGAGGTTCACATTAATGACTCCAGGTCATGAGCTCAAGGCACTAGATGCTATCAAAAACTCAAGGTTGTGGATGACATGAACGACTCCGGGTTATGAGTTCAGGGCTCTAGATACTATGAATAACTCAGGGTGGTGGTTGACATGAAAGACTCTAGGTGTTAAGCTTAAGGCTTTAGAAGCTATGAACTACTCATAGTTATGGATGGTATGGATAACTTAGGATCCCATGAGCTTAGGCTTGTAGATATTATGAACCGCTCTAGGTTGTGGATGATATGAATGATTCTATGTCATGAACTTAAACTTCTATATGCTATGAATTGCTCTAGGTAGTGAAAGACATGAATGACTCTAGGTCGTGAGCTTAGGGCTCTAGATGCTACTAATAAACTAGGATTTTGGATGACATGAACAATTCTGGGTCATGGGATCAGGCCTCTAGATTTTATGTAAAGCTTAAGGTTTATGGTTAACATCAAAGACTTTTAGTTATGGGCTTAGAGCTCTAGATGTTATGCACAACTTAAGGTTGTTGATGACATGAAAGACTCTAAGTCATGAGTTGAGGGCTCTAGATGTTATACATAGGTCAGGGTTGTTGATGACATGAAAGACTCCGAGTCGAGAGCTCAGGGCTCTAGATGGTATGAACAACTCGGGGTTATGGTTGACATGAACAACTTTTGGTCATGAGCTTAAGGCTCTAAATGCTATGAACAACTCTCGACTATGGATGACATGAGTTACTCTTGGTCTTGAGCTTAGGGCTTTAGATGCTATGAAGAGCTTAGAGTTATGGATGATATGAATGACCTAGGATCCTATGAGCTTAAGCCTCTAATCTTATGAATTGTTCAGAATTGTAGATGATGTGAATGATTCTCCATCATGAGCTTAAGCCTCTAGATGATATGAACTGCTAAGGGTATAGATGACATGAACTACTCTGGGTCATGAACTGAGGGTTATAGATGGTATCAACAACTCTTAGTTGTGAATAACATGAATGACTCTAGTTCACAATATCACACCTCTTGATTCTATGAAAAGCTCAGTGTTGTGGTTGACAAGAAAAACTTCGAGTTCTGAGCTTAAGGCTCTAGATACTATGCATAACTTAAGATTGTTGATGACAAGACAGACTTCATGTCATGAGTATAGGCTTTAGATACTATGAACATCTCAGGCCTATGGTTGCCATGAACGACTTTGGGTCATGACCTCAGGGCTCTTGATGCTATGAACAATTGAGGGTTGTGTTTGACATGAATGACTTTGTGTCCTAAGCTCAGGGCTGTCAATGTTATGAACTACTCAGGGTTATGGTTAACATGAATGACTCTGAGTCATGAGCTCAAGGCTCTAGATGCTATGGAAAGCGTAGGTTTGTGGTTGACCTGAATACTCTAGGTCATGAGCTTAAAGATCTAGATGCTCTTAACAACTCAATGTTGTGGATGATATAAATGACATTAGTCATGAGCCGAGGCCTTGGGATTCAATGAGCAACTTAGGGCTATGGTTGACATGAAATAGTCTAGGTCATGAGCTAAGGGTTGTAGATGTCATACACAGTCTTGATTGTTGATCACATGAAAGACTTTGGGTCATGAACTAAGGGTTATAGATGTTATGAACAACTCAAGATTGTGGATGACATGAACGACTCTGGGTCGTGAGCTCCAGGCTTTACATACTATAAATAACTCAGAGTTGTGGTTGACATGAACAACTTCAGGTTATGAACTCAAGGCTCTAGATGCTTTGAATAGCTAAGAGCTGTGAACTACTCAAAGTTGTGGATGACATGAACAACTTTGGGTTGTGATGATAGAGCTCTAAATGTTATAAACTTCTCATGGTGCTAGTTGACATGAGCGACTCTAAGCCATAAGCTCAAGGCTTTGGATGCAACGTACATCTCTGGGTTGTGGTTGACATGAATGACTTTGGGTTATGAGCTCATGGCTTTAAATGCTATGAACAACTCAGAACTATGGAAGACATAATTACTACTCAAAAAGTGCACTTTTATAGCTTGTTATAAACTCTTTTGAACACTTTTGAGTAGTAATTATTACCTTTGAACTCAATTGGCACATTAAGGACCCTTGCAAGTGCTACTAATCAATTTTTGGCTAGTTTTTTTATCATTGAAGCAAGCCAAGAATGAGGGAGAATTTTGTGCAACCTTTGGAAATGGGTTTCCAAGACAATCAAAGAGATTAAAGGAAGAAAATTAGAGAGAAAAATCCAACATGAAGCAATTTCGCATGGCATTGTAAAATCTTCCCATGCTATGCGAAATTCAAAAAGACAATAGCTGCAAGACAAATTTAGAGCACTTTTTGAGTCCATTTTATACATATTATATATGATTTTGAAGCTTGGGAAGTCAAGAGTCCAACACTTTAAACGGTGTGCAAATCAGATCTGAAATGAAGAAGTTATGGCCATTTGAAGGCAACTGCACCAAGCTAAAAATGAATTTCGCATCACCTTTCTCTGATGCGAAAATTTCGCATCATGACATGAACGACTTTGAGTCTTGAACATAATCCTCTAGATACTATGAATAGCTCAGGGTTATAATTGACATGAATGATTCTAGGTTGTGAGCTCAGGGGTCTAGGTTCTATGAATTGCCTAAGGTTGTTGATGATATGAATTGCTCCAAGTCGTGAGCTCAAGGCTCTAGATCTATGAACAACTTGGGGTTGTGGCAGACAAGAACCACTTTATGTCATGATTTCAGGCCTCTAGATGTTATGAACAACTAAAGGTTATTGTTGATATGAACGACTCTAGGTTATGAACTTATGGCTCTAGATGCTTTTAACAACTCAGGATTGTGGATGACATGAATGACTCCAGGTCATGGGTTCAAGATTCTATGAACAGCTCAGGGTTATGGTTGACATTAAAGGCTCCGGGTCCTAAGCTCAAGGTTCCAAAAGTTATGAACAACTCAAAGTTGTGAATAATATGAATGACTTAGGATCCTGTGATCTCAATTCTCTAGATTTTATGAACTGATCATGGCTAGGAAAATAACAAATGATTTTATGTCATGGGGTCAAGTCTTTAGATGCTATGAACTACTTATTGTTGTAGATGAAAAGAACAACTCCGAGTCATGAGCTTAGAGCTCATGATGTTATCAACAAATCAGGGTTGTGGTTGACCTGAACAACTTTAGGTTGTAAGCTAAGGGGTATAGATTCTCTGAACAACTCGTAGTTGTGGATGATATGAATGACTTAGTCTCTTGTGACCTGAGGCCTCTAGACGCTATGAACCACTCAAGGCTTTGGTTGTTCATAATGATTCTACATTATGTGCTTAAGCCTCTATATGCCATGAACAACTCAACGTTGTGGATGGTATGAACAACCCTAGGTCATGAGTTCAAGGCTCTAGATGTTATGAACTACTCATGGTTATGGTTGACAAGAAGAAGTTTGGGTTGTGACCTCAAGGCTCTAGATTCTATGAACAACCAAGGATTATAGATGACATGAGCTACTTCAAGTCATGAGCTTACAACTTTGGATGCTATGAAGAACTCAGGGTATTGGATGATATGAACGACTTAGGATTTCATGAGTTTAGTCCTCTAGATGCTATGAACAGCTCAGGACTGAGGATGATATGAACGATTCTTGGTTGTGGTCCCATGGCTCTAAATGATATGAATAACTTAAGGCTATGGATAACATGAATGACCCTAAGTATTGAGCTCATGTCTCTAGATGCTATGAGTAACTTAGGGCTATAGTTGACAAAAAAATACCGGGTTGTGAGCTCAATGCTTTAAATGCTTTGAATAGCTAAAGGTTATGGATGACATGAATGACTCCAGGTCATGAGCTTAGGGCTCTAGATACTATGAACAACTTAGGGTTGTGGTTGAAACAAATGACTCTAGGTTGTGAGCTCACGACTCTAAATGCTATGACCAACTCAATGTTGTGAATGATATAAACTACTCTGGGTCATGAGCTGAGGGATATGGATGCTATGAACAACTAAGCATTATGGATGATATGAATGACTCAGGATCCTATGAGGTCAAGCCTCTAGATGCTATGTACAGCTCAAAGTTGTTGATTATATGAATTTATTTGCTTCATGTGCTTAGGGTTGTGGATGACCTAAAAAACTTCGAGACGGGAGTTCAAAGTTATGGATGATATGAATGACTTAGGATCCCACGAGCCCAAGCTTCTAGATACTATGAATGATTCTTGGTCGTGAGCCAATGGCTTTAAATGCTATGAATAGCTCAAGGTTGTGCATCACATGAAAGATTCCGAGTTATGAGCTGGCCTTTATATGTTATGAAAACCTTAGGGTTGTGGTTGACAAGAATAAGTTTAGGTCATGAGCTTAAGACTTTAGATGCTATAAATAACTCATGGTTGTTAATGACATGAGCTACTCCAGGTCATAAGCTCAGGACTTTCAATGCTACGAACAACTTAGGGTTATGGATAATATCAATGGCTTATGATCATGTGACCTCAGTCCTGTAGATGTTAGAGCAGCTCAAGGTTATGGACCATATGAATAGTTTTTAGTCATGAGCTCATGACTTTAAATGCTATGAGCAGTTAAGGTTTGTGGATGACATGAATGACTCTGAGTAGTGAGCTCAAGGCTCTAAATGCTATGAATAGCTAAAGGCTATGTTTAACACCAACAACTATGGTCGTGAGCTCAACGCTTTAGATTTTATGAACAACTCAAGGTTATAGTTGACATGAACAACTTCGGGTTGTGAGTTGAGGGCTCTAGATTGCTATGAACAACTCAGAGTTGTAGATGACATGAATGACTCTAGGTCATAAGCTCAGGGCCCTACATATTATGAAGAGCGTGGGCATGTGGTTAACATGAACAACTCCAAGTCATAAGCTCAGGGCTCTAGATGCTATGAACAACTTATGCCTATTAATGATATGAACTACTCTAGGTCATGAGCTTAGGTTTCTAAATGCTATGAACAACTCTATGTTATGAATGATACAGATGATTTTGGGTCATGAGCTCAAGCATCTAGATGCTATGAACAACTCAGGGTTATGGATAACATGAACGATTTTGGGTTATGAACTCAAGGCTTTAGACATAATGAACAACTCAGGGTTATTGATGAATAAACGACTTAACATCATGAGCACAGGACCTAGATGTTATGAACACCTCATTATTGTGGATGATATAAATGACTCGGGAGCTTGTAACTTTAGGCCTTTAGATGCTATGAATAACTCAGGGCTAAGGATGATATGAATGATACTTGGTCATGAGCCTATGACTTTAAATGCTATGAAAAGCTAAGGATGGTGGATGACATGGAGGACTCCTAGTTGTGAGCTCAGGGCTCTATATGTTATGAACAGCTCAGGGTTGTGGTTGACAAGAACGAGTCCCAGTCCTGAGCTTAAGGGTCTAGATGCTATAAACAACTCAAGGTTATGGGTGACATGAGCTATTTTGGGTCATGAGCTTGCGACTCTAGATGTTAGGAAGAACTCAGGGTATTGGATGATATAAACAAATCGGGATCTATGAGCTCATGCCTCCATATGTTATGAACAACTCATGGTTGTAAATGATATGAATGATTCTTGGTCATGAGCTATAGCTCTAAATTCTATGAACAACATAGGGCTATGGATGACATGAACGATTCTGGGTAGTGAGCTTAAGGGTCTAGATGCTACGAATAACTCAGGGTTGTGGTTGACATGAACAACTCCAAGTCATGAGCTCAGCATTCTAGATGCTTTGAATAGCTCAAGGGTGTGGATGACATGAACGACTCTAGGTTGTAGCTTAGGGCTCTAGATACTATGAATAACTTAGGTTTGTGGTTGACATGAATGACTCTGGGTCATGAGCTCATGACTTTAGTTGCTATGAACAACTCAAGCTGTGGATTATATGAGCTACTTTGGGTAGTGAACTCAAGGCTCCAGATGCTATGAATTGCTCAGGGTTGTGGATGACATGAAGGACTATGGGTTGTGAGCTCACAACTCTAGATGCTATGAACAACTCAAGGCTGTGGATCACATGAGCTACTCTGGGTCGTGAACTCAAGGCTTTAGATGCTATGAACTGCTCAAGGCTATGGATGATATAAATGACTTTGGGTCATGAGCTTAGGGCTCTAAATGCTCTGAACAGCACAGGGTTGTGGATGATATGCACGAGTCTAGCTCATGAGCTCAATTAGCCATGAAGGTGTTGCAATCAGGGTTTTGTTGGCCATCACTTTTCAAAGATGCCACACCATGTGTAGGAGATGTGATAGATGCCAAAGGCTTGGAAAGTTAACAAGAAGGAATTAAATGCCTATGAACCCTATTCTAATAGTTGATCTCTTTGATGTTTGGGGCATTGACTTCATGAGACCTTTCCCAATGTCTTTTGGTAACTCTTATATCTTGGTGGGGGTGGACTATGTTTCTAAATGGGTTAAGGCAATCCCCTGTAAACACAATGATCACAGGGTGGTTCTCAAGTTTCTCAAAGAGAACATCTTCTCAAGATTTGGGGTGCCTAAGGCCATAATCAGTGATGGAGGTACTCATTTTTGCAACAAACCTTTTGAAAGCCTATTAGCCAAGTATGGAGTGAAGCATAAGGTAGCTACACCTTATCACCCTCAGACTTCCGGGCAAGTTGAGCTAGCAAACAGGGAAATCAAGAACATATTGATGAAGGTGGTGATCACTAGGAGGAGAGATTGGTTTATCAAGCTTCATGATTCACTATGGGCATATAGAACAGCTTACAAGACCATTCTTGGCATGTCTCCCTATCGCCTAGTCTATGGCAAAGCATGCCATCTCCTTGTGGAAGTTGAATATAAGGCTTGGTGGGCAATCAAGAAGTTAACATGGATTTTATCATAGCCGAGGCAAAGAGGTGCTTAGACCTTAATGAGATGGAGGAATTAAGAAATGATGCTTACATCAATTCTAAAGTTGCAAAACAGAGGATGAAGAGGTGGCATGATCAATTAATCTCCAACAAAGAATTTCGGAAAGGGCAAAGAGTCTTACTCTATGATTCAAGGCTCCATATCTTTCCTGGGAAGCTGAAGTCAAGGTGGATAGGCCCTTTAATTATTCACTAAGTGCATCTCAATAGAGTGGGGGAATTATTGAATTCCAATAGCACATACACTTTTAAAGTCAATGGTCATCGTCTCAAGCCATTCATTGAGCTATTCAAGGAAGAAAATGAGGAAATCAACCTCCTTGAGCCACAGAAAGCATAATCAGAAAAAGGGTTAGATGGACTTGGTTTCACCAAAGTCCGTATTTTTGGTTTAATTTTGTTAATTTAAAAGCTTTATTAATTGTTTTGATTTTAATTTTGGTCTTAAGTTGTGTTATTTATATGTGACTTAATTTGTTTAAATGATCTAATTTAGGAGGACTTGCAAAGAAATTGAAGGAAGGTCTTTGGGAATCAAAAGAAGCTCAGAAGCAAGAGAAAAACCATGGTCTACGAGATTTTGCAGCGCATAAAAGGCCTCTGCGAAAATGGCCCTTGGCTACGAAATAATTTCGCAACCCTAAGAAGCCCGCTACGAAATCAGGGCTTGGTTGCGAAAACGCCCATCATTTCGCAGCCCCATGCACCCCCTCTGCGAAAATTTTCGTAGCTACGGAACACCCCTTTGGCACACGAGTGCCATTTCGTAGCCCCTAGCCTCATTTTGTAGCTGTGAAATGCTTTGCGAAATCCCCAAAGCTTTAAAAATCCAATTTTCGCACCCATAGCCCCATTTCGCAGCTGGATTCGTAGCTGCGAAACCACCCTTTGGCACACGAGTGCCATTTCGCAGCCGCCCCCCCCCCCCCCCCCCCCCCCTCATTTCGTAGCTGCGAAATGGGCTACGAAAATGCCCTTCCACTATGAAATCGTCCCTCCGTTGCGAAAATTAAAACTGTCCCTTGGCATCCATTTTTAAACGTTATAAATTCCACATTTCATTTTAAATCGGCATTTGAACTTCCCATAGGTGCCAAAGAGGAGCCAAACTAATGCAACCTTCCATCTGACCCCCATCTGAGCCCAAGCCGCATGCGCATCTCTGGCTACCTTCTCTGAGATAGCCATGGCAAAAACCCGAGGAGCCTAAGTCCTCATCTATTTCAAGCCGCCTGAGAGTCCCAAGAGAGACCCCTGTCCATGACGTCTCCATACCCGAGCCTCCACAACCACTAGTTGTCCCACCTCCAGTTGCGGATGTACCCTTAAGTCCTCATTTGAGGCGATATAAGACGAGGAGGCCACCAACCACACCCGGGGCAAGCTCTTTGCAAGCCAAAAAGTCAGGTAGCTGTCCCCCTAAGAAGAAACCCAGGGTATCAGCACCAATTGACTTATCAGAGCCATCTTCAGAGCCTCCATTAGAGCCTCAGTCGTCTCAACCACCAGCCACAGAGTCTCAGATTCCCTCAAGCATGACTCCTGAGGTGGTTATCAGACGTCCCATGGTTACTCAACCACCCATTGAGGGTAATTTGGATTGCAGGGCAAGGCCATTCCACTCCAAGCTCTACTTTGACACAACTACTTTCAGACTTCAGCCAGAGCTCAGATATTCCTTTCATCTGCTACAGAGGTACCATATGGAGCACTTGATGACTCCCAGGGATTTTTTCTATCCCATTGTAGCACTGGACTTTTATCAGTTCATGACTACACACTAGGTGCGGGATCCTACTGTCATCCACTTTACCATAGACGGACACCATGGTATTATGGGAGCCAGACACATAGTAGAGGCATTGCGCATTCCCTACGAGGCAGCACGTCTAGAGGATTATTGAGTTTGGACTCATCCTTCCCAGAGCGACATAGTTCATATTCTGTCTAGAAGGGCATCCACACGCCAGTATCTGTTGAGGAAGGAGCTCCCTCACAACATGTTCTTTATAGATACACTCCTGCGCCATAACATCTTTCCACTTCAGCATTGGGTGCAGAGGAAAGGAGTTTTGCTGGAGGCATTGCTCGGGATATCTAAGGGATTCTTCTTTGGCCCTCATCATCTCATTATGGCCGCTCTTCTGTACTTTGAAGAGAAGGTCCATAGGAAGAAGCTGCTCAGAGCGGATGCTATTCCACTTCTCTTCCCCAGATTGCTATGCCAGATTTTGGAGCACTTGGGATACCCATCTAAGCCTCAGCTTGAGCGCAGACGCATTTGCTGAGAGATATTCACTCTCGACAAATGGACGAGTATGACAACATATAGTGTAGAGCCGGGAGCCCCAACTGGACCAGAGCATCCAAAGATTCCACATCCAAAGCAGCCAAAGGGGCCACAGCTGGTTGAGATACTAGCTGACATGAGAGCACCTGCCCCTACAGTGCCCTCTATAGAGCCTATACCTGAGGTTGCACCCTCTGCTCCTCCTGCCACACCACGGACTCCCCCTGTTATTCCATCTATATCAGAGCCCTCTCCTTCATCTGAGCCTAGGATCGCCATATCCATTTCCGAGTACAGAGGCCTATGTCACACTTTGCAGGCATTAACCACTTCTCAGAGCATCCTCACTCAGCAGATGACAGCTATTCGTGCTCATTAGGAGCAGATTATCGCCACTCAGACCCAGCATACTACCATCCTAAGGCAGATTCAGCACCATCTGGGTATTCTATCGACTCCTGAGCATGCCATTCCTATCCCATCAGAGCCCACAGAGCCATCACAGGCCCCTCCTCTCGTAGAGTAGATTATGCCCTCTAAGGAGCCAACTATAGGAGAGGGAGAGGCATCCACCCCGAGCATTCTGACCTCGACAGCTGAGCCATCATCTTCACATCATCCTCCAACCACTATCTAATCATTTGCATAGTTTCCTTTATGTATTTCCTTATTATAGTAGAAATTGTAATCCCATGCTTTTGATGTTTTATATATTAGGATTGGTTGAATTACTTGTTTAGTTTATAGTGTACTTTCATGAAGTAATACAAATCTATCATTTTTTTAGTACTCTTAGCATTATTTTATTTTAATTCCTCTACTCATATCTTTTATTTTCTTTGAAACATGTGGTTTCTCCTATTCTACTCGAACTTCATATCACTCAGGAGGTACCACTTCCTCTCTATAATTTCAATCTCTCATTCCACATTGAGGACAATGTTCAGCTTGGTTGGGGGGAGAAGAGTTAAGGAAGGAAGTGTTGTTATTAATGCTAAGTTATTTTGATAATTTAGTTGCTTTTTGCTTAATTTTTAATATATATTTTTTTTAAGTTTTTATGCTACTCTCCATGGTTATTAAGGAAAAATTTTCAAAATGAAATGAGAGAAATTGAATTTTTGTTTTTCACTTGACTTATAGTTTGTATTATGCTTACTAAAGTTGATGAATTGTTGAAACTTCTATTGAATTCAGCCTTAGTTCTTCCACTTTAAGCTATTCACACACTGTGCATAATAGGTTCCGAGTATAAGATGAAAAACTATTTCCCTGTTAACTTAGGAAAATTTAGACTCGGTACCTTTAACCTCATTTAATAGTGTTAGGACACCTTATAAAAGGCCAATGAGCCTTTGAAAAAAAAAAAATGTTTGCTTGCCTTAAAACCCAAGCAACGTCTGAGGGGTATATGGTGAAAATCTTTAAAACCTGGTGCCCTAAGCCTTAATTGGTTGGGAGTCACCGACCTCAATGCTCGTTACAAGGGTGAATAGGTGGAGTTTAACATACTGTAGGTGCTTGGGCATTAAAATTCATTCTCAAAAGTCTGGGGTAAAATCCGAGGAGTTAGTGGTTGAAAGATTCTTAAAGCTTGATGCCCTAAACCTTAATTGGTTGGGTTGATTCATGCCTAATTGGTGTCACAGCTGATTTGTGTCCAGCTAGTGCTCCTTGATGGAGGGAGTAATCAACAAAATTTATACCTATTACACCATGAACTAGGGTAGCAAAGAAAAAGCTACTATAGCACAATGGCTCTAGGATCGTTCACTGGGAAGGGTACGCAATTGAAAATGATACCAATTCAAAGTGAATTGGTGCTGTTTCATTTCAAGATTAGCTTAAGAAATAAAACACAAACTTTGGTTGAAAAGGGTTAAGCTTAGGTTAACAACACAGCAAGTGATGAAAATTACTTAAGAAGAAAAGCATTCCTTAGAGATTCAGGTTTACAGGGGAGGTTCCTCATGCAAAAGCATAGCTCCGGTCAGTTGGTTCAATTCCTCACATTAGAGAATTAACATAAAGTCAATTCTCTAACAGGTGCTACACAAATGCATCCCTCAATTGGATTCAGCTTTAATTCTCTCACTGATGCAACTTGCAATGGTTCGAGCCTCTCACTTAGCCTTTACCATTCAAGGTGATCTTTAACCTTGGATTACCCGTCAAAAGCTCGCAAGTGATAACTAATGGATGTCTCCTCAGAGTCCAAAAGCTTATCAAGTGTTGGCTATTCTAGAAAATCCTACCTTCAAGTCACCTACCAGAGGCTCACAAGGGGTAAACTAGTGCATCTCCATGGTTAGAGATCACTTGCCTTACCAAGTGTTGGCCTAGGTGACTCCAAGGCGTTTTAAGTTAACTAAAAACATTAGAAACCATTCACGGGATACACTCTCTCTTCATTCATAGCTGAAACCACAAAGCTTCTGATTCTTGCACTTGGAACCTTTCCCGGCAACCTTACCTCCAAGGAACTAAAAGGTTTAGTTACTCATTCTCTGGGGAAAGCTCCTCAGAGAGTGCATAACTTAGTAAATAAAGAAAAACACAATCAAAGTGAGAAGGTAAAGCAGAGCTCAAGCTCTGTGTATTTCTTCCTTTGAAACTTTTACAAAAGGTTCATCACCCTCAGAACAGGCTCCTCGGGCTCTCTTTATACCGAAATTACATTAACAACTATTACATGGATATTTTAGCCAAATTCATAACTTAAAAGCTAAGGAATCCTATAATTGGTGGGATACAAGGAGAATTTGGGCATTTAGGCAACAAAAATCTAATGAAAAATATCTCCAAGTGTCGGTTACAAATATCGGGAAGCACTAAGGACCATTTCGCAGGTGAAAAATGAGGTCTGCGAAATTTCGCAGGTGCATAAGAAGGGCTACGAAATTTCTTTGCAGCAAAAGGCTGATTCAACACCTCTGCGAAGTTGACTTCCATCTTGTGGTGTTTGGCTTCCATCGCGGCATGAAGCTTCAGGGGAAATCCATAGCACTGTGCAAAAGTGTTGCGAAATCATTCCGCAACAAAAGGTTGATTTCGCAACACTTTGCTGAATCCTTTTTTCAGCTTGGAGCAGTCATCTTCCAAAGGCTGTAACTTCCTCATTTCAACTCTGAATTGCACACGGTTTGAAGCATTGGATTATTGACTTCGTAAGCTTTCAAATGACATATAGCATGCATAATTTGGACTTCAGAAAGTGCTCCAAAAGTGGCTGCAGTGACTGTCATCAAGAATGCTTCATGACTGGATTCTCTTTGCTTCCCCTTGCATTCTAGACTTGTTTATGGCAAAAAATGCTTCAAAGCCTTGATTCTTCATGCCTCTAAGCTTCCCATTATTTTCCAAGGATTCCATATAACTCTCCTCAATCTCATAATGCTTTGGTGATCAAAATACCAACAAAAACACCAAAACTTACACAATTTGATTAGAATTGATTGAAAGGGGCCTTAACATGCTAATTGGGTTAAAAGGCACTAACTACTACTCAAAAGTGTTTAAAAGGATTAATTAAAAGCTATCAAATAGCACTTTTTGAGTAGTAATCACTCCCCCCAACTGACATATTGCTAGTCCATTAGCAATGAAGGAGAGAAAAATAAAACAAAATTACCATAATTTACAACATCATGCTAATCACTTCCAAAAAAATATTTAAGTGGCATGACTGACAAACTCTCACATGGAACATGAAAGAACTATAACTTCAAATTTCAACAAGATATATCAAAAACTTTGCTAAATACCATTGATCAAGGGAATGCATTATGCAAATTGAAGTTTTAAAACCATTTTCACTTCCAAAGAACCAAGCTTTATTCTTCCACAAAAATCTAAGTGTAAGATGATAGGTTCCAAATATAGCATGCTAAACTAATCTCTCCCCCCAACCTATCTCTTTTCAACACTTAGCAAACTGACCAAATTCAATAGACAGAGAACACACTTTTTTTTTTTTTTTTTTAGAAGGTAAAGCCTAAGGGGCATTCTTTTCTGAACTGTCCATGTAATGGGGGTCCATCGATGACTCCCAACCAATTAAGGTTTAGGGCATCAAGCTTTAAGGATCTTTCAACCACTAACTCCTCGGATTTCGCCCCGGACTTTTTCATATACCCTTTTTGCCTACCATATGCTAACTCCACCTATCCACCCTTGTAACGAGCATTGAGGCGGTGACTCCCAACCAATTAAGCTTAGGGCACCAGGTTTAAAAGGTTTTCACCATATATCCTTTCAGACCTTGCTCGGGTTTCAAGGCAAGCAAACATTTTGCTTCTCTTTTTTTCAAAGGCTCATTGGCCTTTCATATGGTGTCTCAATATTATTAAAATGAGGTCAAAGGTACCAAGTCCCAAAATTTTCCTAAGTCAAGGGGGAAAATAGTTTCTCATATTATAATTGGAATCTATTATGCACAGTGTGTGGATAGCTTAAAGTGGAAGGATAAACTTGAATTCAATATAAGTTTCAAACAACTTGAACCACTTTAGCAAGCATAATCCAAACTCTAAGTTAGATGAAAAGCAAAAGTTCAGCTTCTCCTATTTTAATTTGAAAATTTTTCGTCAAAATCCATGGAGATTATAGTAACAAGTAAAAAACTACAACTACTTTACTAGACAAGGATAAAATATCAAAATGACTTAGCATACTTCCTTCAACTTAGCAAACTTCCTTTCTCATTTCTCCCCCCCCCCCAACCAAGCTGAGCATTGTCCTCAATGTGATATGGGTGATCAAAATTATAGGGAGGAAGTGGTACCTCCTGAGTGATATCAATTTCGAATACTAATTGGAGAAACCACATGTTTCAAAAAGAATAAAAGGTATGAGCAAAGGAAATAAGAGTAAATTAATGCTAAGAGTTAACAAAAAACTAGACTTTGTATTACTTTAATCATTTGAGTACAGTTGGAAAAGAAGTAATACAAGTAATCCAAAAAATCTCCATATATGTTATCAAAATGTGGGAGATTTCATATATGACTAACCAAAACAAAATACATAAAAGCAATATATAAAAGACATATATATGTTCAGATAGGAGGGTAGTGCTAGAGCTGATGGCCTAAGGAGATGGCTCTGCTTCTGGGGTAGCTGACTCATGAGGAGCCTGAGGCTTTGTAGTGATAGGAGTGACATGCTCATCAGCTGCTGGGAGGCTAAGATGATGCTGAAGTTGCCTCAATATAGTAGTATGCTGAGCCTGAGTAGTCATCATCTGCTCCTGGCGAGCTCTCAAGGATGCCATCTCCTGAGCAAGGCTGCTCTGAGAGGCTGTCAAGGTCTGCAATGCCTGGCATAAATCCCTATACTCAGAAATAGGGATGGCCATCCTAGGCTCGGCTGATGTGGAAGGTTGTGTTGAAGCTGGATCTGCTGGAGGGGCTCTGGCTATGGAAGGAGAGGCAACAGGTATACCCTCAGGTATAAGACGTGGAGATGCTCTCCTAGCAGCTGGAACCTGAGCTGGCTGTGAAAGCTCTGGCTGCTCCATCCTATAAGCTGTCATATTGCTCCATTTTTTGAAAGTAAACACATCTCGACATATCCTCTTTCGCTCCAGCTGAGGCTCTGCTGGGTAGCCCAAATGCTCAAGGATCTGGCATAGCAGGCGCGGGAAGAGGAGTGGAATGGCATCAGCTCTTGGCAACTTCTTCTTATGCACCTTCTCTTCAAAGTAGAGAAGGACAGCCAGGATCAAGTGGTGAGGGCCAAAAAAGTACCCCTCAGACATTCTGAACAAAGTCTCCAACAGAATTCCTCTTCTTTGGGTCCAATGCTGGAGGGGATAAATATTATGGCGCAAGAGGTCATCAATGAGGAACATCCTTGGAGGAAGTTCTCCCCTCAACAGATACGGATTTCTGGAAGCTCCTCCAAACAGGATATGCACCATCTCCAGCTGAGATGGACTGGCCCAAGCTCGGAAATCATCAAAATGGCTGGGCTCATATGGAATATGCAAAGCCTTAGCTATATGCCGAGCTCCTAGGATGCCATGTCTACCATCAATGGTGAAATGAATTAAGGTGGGATCTCTGACCTGTTGAGTAGTCATGGATTGATAAAAATCCATGGCCACTCTCGGATAGAAGAAGTCTCGTGAGGTCAGAAGCTGCTCCATTCGATATCTTCGTAGCAATTGGAATGATCCTTCAAGCTCTAGTCGCAATTGGAAAGCGGCTGTGTCAAAGCACAGCTCCGAATGGAATGGCCTAGCTCTACAGTCCAAATTGCCTTCAATTGGTGGCTGAGTGAGCATTGGACGGTGAGAATCTCTTCAGGAGCTGGCTTATACGGAATTTGAGGCTCAGAAGGCGACGACTGGCTTGCTTGAGGCTTCGCAGGCGGTGTCGGAGATGGCACCAGAGATGGAATTGGAGATGGAACAGGGAACGGAACAGGGGATTGCCCTGTCAAGTCAATGGGCTCCGAGCTTTCCACTCTAGCTCGCTTTTTCAGGGGGCGGCCCCCTGACCTGGTAAGGTAACGCCTCGCCGGAGGCGTTTGCAATGTCGGCTTGGCCTGACGCTTCTTTGGCGTGGGCTTGGCTGGAGGCGGAATGGCTTCTGGCCTCGGAGGCTCAGAAGTTGAGGCTTGCACAGGTGCCTCGCGCGGCGCCGGCTTTCGAGCGGAAGGAGAGGAAGTTTTAGCACCTCTGGTTCGTGCCATGACGACCTGAAGAGGTTTTGGGCGGCGATGATGAACGGAGGGGACGAACGGAGGTGCTAACGGCGTCAGGCTATGGAGAGGAGACGAACGGACAACTGCTGCGACTTTTCCCCTTTTCTGAAATGGTTTCGCAGCCCAAATGACCGGTATTTATAAAGAATAACAGAATATGAACGGTCATCTTGGGTTTCGCAGAAGAAAACCGCTTTCGCCGCAAAATTGGGCGTTTCGCAGGAGAAAATCGCTTTCGCAGCTGCGAAATTGAAGTCACTATGCTACGGAATGGCGCTCGTGTGCCAAAAATTGGTTTCGCAATTGCAAAACACCTTTCTGAATGGAGAAATCGCTGCGGAAATAGGGCTTTTTACGCCTTAGTGGTTCGCAGCTGCGAAATGGGGGCTCCTGTGCTGTGGAGTGGCACTCGTGTGCCAATCTTGGATTCGCAGCTGTGAAATCTTTCGCAGAGGACTCAAAAGTATTGCAAACTGATTTCGCAACAAAAAGCCATTTTCGCAGAGAAATCCTCTTTGGCTGCGAAATCTCGCAGAGCTCTTTTCCTCCCCTGTTTTTGCTCTGTTTTTGCTCCGATTTCTTCCCGATTTCTTCCTTTACATTTTCTCTCACCTGGAATCATTCAAAAAGACGAAATTACATAAAAACACACAATTTAAGATCAAAAACTAAAATCATAAGTAGAAATAAAACTTTAAAATTTACAAAATTTACAAAAATTTTGGACTTTGGTGAAACAAAGTCCATCAAACCCTTCTTTGCTTAGGCTTTTTGAGGCTCAAGGAGGTTGATCTCCTGCTTGTCTGGTTTGAACGGCTCCATGAATGGCTTGAGACGATATCCATTAACTTTAAAAGTGTCATTGCCATTGGAATTCAATAATTCCACTACTCCATGATTAAGTACTTGATGGATAATGAATGGACCAATCCACCTAGACTTGAGCTTTCTAGGAAAGATATGGAGTCTTGTGTCATAGAGTAAAACTCTTTGTCCTTTCTGGAATTCCTTGTTAGAAATCAGTTGATCATGCCACTTCTTCATCCTCTGTTTTGCAACTTTGGAGTTGATGTAAGCATCATTTCTCAATTCCTACATCTCATTAAGGTCTAAGCACCTTTTTGCCCCGGCCCTAATCAAGTCTATATTCAGCTTTTTGATTGCCCACCAAGCTTTATATTCAACTT
>NW_023269665.1:471887-574053 GCF_004353265.1 Vitis riparia | reverse complement strand
TTGGCCTGACGCTTCTTTGGCGTGGGCTTGGCTGGAGCGGAATGGCTTCTGGCCTCGGAGGCTCAGAAGTTGAGGCTTGCACAGGTGCTCGCGCGGCGCCGGCTTTCGAGCGAAGGAGAGGAAGTTTTAGCACCTCTGGTTCGTGCCATGACGACCTGAAGAGGTTTTGGGCGGCGATGATGAACGGAGGGGACGAACGGAGTGCTAACGGCGTCAGGCTATGGAGAGGAGACGAACGGACAACTGCTGCGACTTTTCCCCTTTCTGAAATGGTTTCGCAGCCCAAATGACCGGTATTTATAAAGAATACAGAATATGAACGGTCATCTTGGGTTTCGCAGAAGAAAACCGCTTTCGCCGCAAAATTGGCGTTTCGCAGGAGAAAATCGCTTTCGCAGCTGCGAAATTGAAGTCACTATGCTACGGAATGGCGCTCGTGTGCCAAAAATTGGTTTCGCAATTGCAAAACACCTTTCTGAATGGAGAAATCGCTGCGAAATAGGGCTTTTTACGCCTTAGTGGTTCGCAGCTGCGAAATGGGGGCTCCTGTGCTGGAGTGGCACTCGTGTGCCAATCTTGGATTCGCAGCTGGAAATCTTTCGCAGAGGACTCAAAAGTATTGCAAACTGATTTCGCAACAAAAAGCCATTTTCGCAGAGAAATCCTCTTTGGCTGCGAAATCTCGCAGAGCTCTTTCCTCCCTGTTTTTGCTCTGTTTTTGCTCCGATTTCTCCCGATTTCTTCCTTTACATTTCTCTCACCTGGAATCATTCAAAAAGAGAAATTACATAAAACACACAATTTAAGATCAAAAACTAAAATCAAAGTAGAAATAAAACTTTAAAATTTACAAAATTTACAAAAATTTTGGACTTTGGTGAAACAAAGTCCATCAAACCCTTCTTTGCTTAGGCTTTTGAGGCTCAAGGAGGTTGATCTCCTGCTTGTCTGGTTTGAACGGCTCCATGAATGGCTTGAGACGATATCCATTAACTTTAAAAGTGTCATTGCCATTGGAATTCAATAATTCCACTACTCCATGATTAAGTACTTGATGGATAATGAATGGACCAATCCACCTAGACTTGAGCTTTCCTAGGAAAGATATGGAGTCTTGTGTCATAGAGTAAAACTCTTTGTCCTTTCTGGAATTCCTTGTTAGAAATCAGTTGATCATGCCACTTCTTCATCCTCTGTTTTGCAACTTTGGAGTTGATGTAAGCATCATTTCTCAATTCCTCATCTCATTAAGGTCTAAGCACCTTTTTGCCCCGGCCCTAATCAAGTCTATATTCAGCTTTTGATTGCCCACCAAGCTTTATATTCAACTTCCACAGGGAGATGACATGCTTTACCATAGACAAGACGATAGGCGGACATGCCAATAATAGTCTTATAAGCTGCTCTATAGGCCCATAATGAGTCATGAAGCTTAACAGACCAATCTTTCCTGCTTGTACTCACCACTTTCATCAATATGTTCTTTATCTCCCTGTTTGCTAGCTCAACTTGCCCGGAAGTCTGTGGATGATAAGGTGTAGCTACCTTATGCTTCACTCCATACTTGGCTAACAAACTTTCAAAAGGCTTGTTGCAAAAATGAGAACCTCCATCACTGATTATAGCTTTGGGCACCCCGAATCTTGCAAAAATGTTCTCTTTCAGAAACTTGAGAACCACTCTATGATCATTTTGCTTACAGGGCACTGCCTCAACCCACTTAGAAACATAATCTACCCCCACCAAGATGTAAGAATTACCAAAAGACACAGGAAAAAGTCCCATAAAGTCAATGCCCCATACATCAAATAGCTCAACTATTAGTATAGGGTTCATGGGCATTTGATTTCTTTTTGTCAGCTTGCCAAGCCTTTGGCATCTATCACAACTTCTACACATGATGTGGCCATCTTTGAACAGACATGGCCAAGTAAACCCTGATTGCAACACCTTCATAGCTGTTTTCTGAGAGGCAAAGTGGCCTCCACATGCATTCTCATGACAATGGTTTAGAATTCCCTATTGCTCTTCCTCAGGCACACACTTCCTTATGATCTAATCTGCACAATATTTAAAAAGGAAAGGTTCTTCCCAATAATAAGCATGAATTTTTGCAAAGAAGTGCTTCCTGTCCTGTGCATTCCACTCACTTGGAATTTCACCAGTGACTAAATAATTCGCAATGTGAGCATACCAAGGAGTTTTGACTAGGAACATAAGTGATTCCTCAAGAAAGTCATCATTAATAGGCAAGGCATGAGAATTATGTGCTATAGCTAACCTTGAGAGGTGGTCAGCTACCACATTCTCCACTCCTTTCTTATCTCTGATTTGAAGATCGAATTCTTGTAACAAAAGAATCCATCTTATCAACCTTGCTTTAGCATCTTGCTTTGTCAATAAATACTTCAAGGCTGAATGGTCAGTAAAAACAATGATGAAAGACCGTACCAGATAAGCACGAAATTTGTCCAAGGCAAATACCACAGCTAGCAATTCTTTCTCTGTAGTTGTGTAATTCCTTTGGGCTTCGTTCAATGTTTTGCTTGCACAATAGATCACATAGGGCTTCCCATATTCTCTTTGACCAAGCACAGCTCCTATAGCAAAGTCACTGGCATCACACATTAATTCAAAAGGTAGTTGCTAGTTAGGGGCCCTCACTATTGGAGTTGTTGTTAAAAATTTCTTCAATTGATCAAAGCTATTTTAACATCTTTCATCCCATATAAACTTAGCATCCTTAGCTAACAGCTCACAAAGAGGTTTGGAAAGCTTTGAAAAGTCTTTGATGAACCTCCTATAGAAGCCTGCATGGCCAAGGAACTGCCTTACTCCTTTTACAGTTGTTGGGGATGGCAATTTGGAAATGAGCTCCACCTCTGCTTTATCAACTTCAATGCCCTTTTCGGAGATGATATGACCAAGGACAATTCCTTGACGTACCATAAAATGACACTTCTCCCAATTGAGCACCAAGTCTTTTTCAATGCATCTGTGAAGAACTGCTTCCAAATTGACTAAGCATTCCTCAAATGTACCTCCATATACGGTGATGTCCTCCATGAAAACCTCCATAATTCGCTCCACCATATCATTGAAGATACTCAACATACACCTTTGAAATGTTGCAGGTGCATTGCATAAACCAAAAGGCATTCTTCTGTAAGCATATGTTCCAAATGGACATGTAAAAGTGGTCTTTTCCTAGTCTTCCACAGCAATCTCAATCTGAAAATACCCTGAATACCCGTCCAAAAAACAGTAGAACGGATGGCCAGAGACTCTCTCCAACACTTGATCGATAAATGGCAATGGAAAATGATCTTTCTTGGTTACTGCATTCAACTTTCTATAATCAATACACACCCTCCACCCTGAAGTGAGACGCGTAGTGATTTCTTCTCCTTCATCATTCTGAACTACAGTGATCCCTGACTTCTTTGGTACCACTTAAGTAGGACTCACCTAAGAGCTGTCAGATATAGGGTAGATAATACCTGCTTGAAGTAGCTTCAGCACCTCAACTCGCACAACCTCTTGTAAATGAGGATTCACTCTTCTTTGAAATTGACGAATTGGCTTAGCTTCCTCCTCCATATATATATGATGCGTGCAAACTAAAGGACTAATGCCTTTCAAATCAGATATTTGCCATCCTATTGCTTTCTTACACCTCTTGAGAACTTCCAATAAACACTTCTCTTGATGATTGGTCAGAGATGAAGATATTATGACAGGATATTGATTGTTTTCTTCAAGGTATGTGTATTTCAGCTCCACAGTAGAGGCTTCAAATTGAGTTTTGGGATCTCTTTTTCAGCATCTGCTCCTTCTTCTTTATTGAACAAAGGTAGAATCTCTTCTATCCTCCTCCAACTTTGTAAAGTTGCAAGCTCATTAGGGGGTTCAGACAAACCTTCCTCACAATCCACAAAACTTTCATTCAGCTTATCTTGCATATTCTCATTGCAGTGCTCCTCTACCAGAGTGTCAATAATACACACTTCTTCTGGACCCTCTTCTTCTTCCGGAATGATTTGCTTTTTAGACATATAAAAGATGTTGAGATCAAGTGTCATATTGCCAAAAGTGAGTTGCATGAGCCCATTCCTACAGTTGATGATTGCATTTGAGGTAGCTAGGAATGGCCTTCCCAGGATGACAGGAACTAAATTAGCTCCCTTAACAGTAGGATCCTTGTCAAGAACAATAAAATCCACCGGATAGTAGAAATTATCAACTTGAACCAAAACATCCTCAATTACTCCTCTGGGAATTTTTACTGATCTATCTGCTAGAGATAGAGTGATTGCTGTTGGCTTCAACTCACTAAGTCCCAATTGCTTATAGACAGTATATGGAAGTAAATTAACACTTGCTCCCAAGTCTAATAAAGCTTTCTCCACTACCTTTCCTCCAATCATGACTAAAATGGTAGGACTTCCCGGATCTTTGTACTTCAAAGGAGAGTTACACTGTAAGATTGCACTTACTTACTCAGTCAAGAAGGCTTTCTTATTTACAGTCAACCCTCTTTTGATAGTACACAAGTCCTTTAGGAATTTTGCATATGTTGGAACTTGCTTAATCATATCCAACAGTGGGATATTGACTTTAACTTGTCTCAATACTTCAAGAATTTCAGCTGCATTTCTAATCCCCTTCTTCCCATGCAATGCTTGAGGGAAAGGTGGAGAAGTTGATTTCTTCAGCATTTCTTCCTTCAGAAGTTCCTTCTCTGGATTTGCATTCATTGTTGACTCATTGTCTTATTTCTTATCACTGATCTCTCCTTCTTTGTCTTTCATTTCCTCCTCCTTCATTGTCTCTTCTTCTTCAACAGGTGGCTTAGGTGGTGGCTGCTCAATTTTCTTACCACTCCTTAGAGTGATCAAGGCTTTGACATCTTTCATTTGTGATGATTCCCCCTCATGGCTTTCCACTTCCTGGACACCCTTGGGATTTTGGTGGGGTTGAGAAGGAAATCTTCCCTTTTCTTGTACTGTATTCAAATTTGTGAGCCTTGATATTGAGTACTAGAGATTATCTATCCTTTGGGTTATATCATTTTGCATTCCATCCATCCTTTTGTTCAGAGTATTCTCTACTCTGTCAATTCTTTGATTAAGTTGAGTATTGATGGCTTTTTGTTCTCCAACAAAATCTCCCACTACCTTGCTGAGATTTAAAATGGCTTGTTCAAGACTTGAAGATTGCTGAGATGGTTGATCCAGCTGTTGGTAGTGAGGTGCTCTAGGCTTCCATGAAAAATTTGGATGATTCCTCCAACTTGAGTTGTAAGTATTTCCATAAGGCGCATTGTTATTGGGCTTAAATTGTCCAACAACATTTGCTTGATCTCCAAACATTTCCCTTTCAGCTGAAACTGTAGGGCATTCCTCCACCAAGTGTTCATAGGATTGAGAATTATGACAAAGCTTCACTTGCACTGGTGCTTCAGCAACAGCTTGCACTTCATGCATTTTTTTCAGTTCCAGCTCCTCCAATCTTCTTGTCACAGCTGCAAACTTTGCTTTTGTATCATCCTCTTCTTTCAAGGTATACATCCCAGCCTTAGCATTGAAAGCACTAAGTTGAGATTTCATCTTTCCCACTTCTCCTTTGGTTGGTTCATCCCATCCCCTTGAAACTTCAGCTACATAATTCAAGAAATCCATAGCTTCCTCCGGATTTTTGCTCATGAAATCTCCTCCACACATTGTCTCCAGGAGTTGCTTCATTGAGGATGACATCCCATCATAAAAACAGCTCACCAATAGCCAAGTATCAAAACCATGGTGAGGACATGCATTTATGGCTTCCATATATCTTTCCCAACACTCATAGAATTTCTCATTCTCTTTAGCTGAGAAGTTTGAAATTTGCCTTTTCAAGCCATTTGTTCTATGAGTGGGAAAAAATTTCTTAAGGAATTTGGCTTGTAAGTCAGTCCAAGTACGGATACTCCTTGGCCTTAAAGAATTAAGCCAAATTTTGGCTTTATCCTTTAAAGTAAAAGGAAATAACTTAAGCCTCATCAAATCAATTGAAGCTCCTCCCTCTTGGAATGTATTACAAACATCTTCAAATTCCTTAATATGTGCATAGGGATTCTCACTTTCCATTCCATGGAAAGTTGGTAGAAGTGGAACAATATATGGTCTGATCACTAGCTGCTCTGTAGGAGGTATTATACATGATGGTGCACTCATACGAGGTGGATGCATGCGGTCCCTCATTGATCTAAATTCATTGAGATTGTCTTGACGAACTTGGTGACTATGCTGATCTTCAGGAGTAGTTTCCATGATATTCAAGCTCAATTCCAATTCCTTAGTATGAGGTGTATCACTTCTAACAAGCCTTCCTCCACTGCCTCGTATCCACTTTGGCAAATACAACTAGTATCTATCTGAAACTAAAATGAAAATACAGGACAACAAAATAAAACTAAGCTGAATTTAAAAGCTAACTTAGATTATGAATAAGTAGAAAAGAAAGAAAAAGAATTAATAAATCAAAAGAAACGTTACCAAACTTGTGATGAAAATCACAAGTACTCTGAAATAGTATCACTGATTCTTGACACCTTCCCCGGCAACGGCGCCATTTGATTCATGCCTAATTGGTGTCATAGCTGATTCGTGTCCAGCTGGTGCTCCTTGATGGCGGGAGTAATCAACAAAATTTATACCTATTACACCATGAACTAGGGTAGCAAAGAAAAAGCTACTATAGCATATTGGCTCTAGGATCGTTCACTGGGAAGGGTACTCAATTGAAAATGATACCAATTCAAAGTGAATTGGTGTTGTTTCATTTCAAGATTAGCTTAAGAAATAAAACACAAACTTTGGTTGAAAAAGGGTTAAGCTTAGGTTAACAACACAGCAAGTGATGAAAATTACTTAAGAAGAAAAGCATTCCTTGGAGATTCAGGTTTACAGGGGAGGTTCCTCATGCAAAAGCATAGCTCCGGTCAGTTGGTTCAATTCCTCACATTAAAGAATTAACATAAAGTCAATTCTCTAACAGGTGCTGCACAAATGCATCCCTCAATTGGATTTCAGCTTTAATTCTCTCACTGATGCAACTTGCAATGGTTTGAGCCTCTCACTTAGCCTTTACCATTCAAGGTGATCTTTAACCTTGGATTACCCGTCAAAAGCTCGCAAGTGATAACTAATGGATGTCTCCTTATAGTCCAAAAGCTTATCAAGTGTTGGCTATTCTAGAAAATCCTACCTTCAAGTCGCCTACTAGAGGCTCGCAAGGGGTAAACTAGTGCATCTCCATGGTTAGAGATCACTTGCCTTACCAAGTGTTGGCCCAGGTGACTCCAAGGCGTTTTAAGTTAACTAAAAACATTAGAAACCATTCACGGGACACACTCTCTCTTCATTCATAGCTGAAACCACAAAGCTTCTGATTCTTGCACTTGGAACCTTTCCCGGCAACCTTACCTCCAAGGAACTAAAAGGTTTAGTTACTCATTCTCTGGGGAAAGCTCCTCAGAGAGTGCATAACTTAGTAAATAAAGAAAAACACAATCAAAGTGAGAAGGTAAAGCAGAGCTCAAGCTCTGTGTATTTCTTCTTTTGAAACTTTTACAAAAGGTTCATCACCCTCAGAATAGGCTCCTCGGGCTCTCTTTATACCAAAATTACATTAACAGTTATTACATGGATATTTTAGCCAAATTCCTAACTTAAAAGCTAAAGAATCCTATAATTGGTGGGATACAAGGAGAATTTGGGCATTTAAGCAACAAAAATCTAATGAAAAATATCTCCAAGTGTCGGTTAAAAATATCGGGAAGCACTAAGGACCATTTCGCAGGTGAAAAATGAGGTTTGCGAAATTTCGCAGGTGCACAAGAAGGGCTACGAAATTTCTTTGCAGCAAAAGGGTGATTCAACACCTCTGCGAAGTTGACTTCCATCTTGTGGTGTTTGGCTTCCATCACGGCGTGAAGCTTCAGGGGAAATCCATAGCACTGTGCAAAAGTGTTGCGAAATCATTCTGTAACAAAAGGCTGATTTCGCAACACTTTGCTGAATCCTTCCTTCAGCTTGGAGCAGTCATCTTCCAAAGGCTGTAACTTCCTCATTTCAACTCCGAATTGCACATGGTTTGAAGAATTGGATTGTTGACTTCTTAAGCTTTCAAATGACATATAGCATGCATAATTTGGACTTCAGGAAGTGCTCCAAAAGTGGCTGCAGTGACTGTCATCAAGAATGCTTCATGGCTGGATTCTCTTTGCTTCCCCTTGCATTCCAGACTTGTTTATGGCAAAAAATGCTTCAAAGCTTTGATTTTCATGCCTCTAAGCTTCCCATTCTTTTCCAAGGATTCCATATAACTCTCCTCAATCTCATAATGCTTTGGTGATCAAAATACTAACAAAAACACCAAAACTTACACAATTTGATTTGAATTGATTGAAAGGGGCCTTAACATGCTAATTGGGTTAAAAGGCACTAACTACTACTCAAAAGTGTTTAAAAGGATTAATTAAAAGCTATCAAATAGCACTTTTTGAGTAGTAATCAGAGTCATCGATGGACCCCCATTACATGGACAATTTAGAAAAGAATACCTTTAAGGCTTATACTCCTACAATGAGAAAAAAATTGTGAAACAAAAGGGTGCGTTCTTAGCCTATCGAATTTGGTCAGTTTGCTAAGTGTTGAAAAAGAAATAGGTTGGGGGAAGAGATTAGTTCAGCATACTATATTCGGAAACTATCAAGTTACACTTAAATTTTTGTGGAAGAGTAAGGTTTGGTCCTTTGGAAGTGGAAATGATTTTAAAGCTTCATTTTGCATAATGCCTTCTCTTTAGGAATTGTGATTAGGTAAAGCATTTAATAACTCTTGTTGAAATTTGAGTTTTATATTTCTTCAATGTCCCATGTGAGAGTTTGATCATCATGCCACTTAAAATTTTTTGAAGTGATCAACATGATTTTGTAAAGTATATTACTGTTTAGTTTACTTTTTCTCTCCTTTATTGCTAAGGGACTAGCAATATGTCGGTTGGGGGGAGTGATTACTACTTAAAAAGTGTTATTTTGTACCTTGTAATTAACTCTTTTAAACACTTTTGAGTAGTAGTTATTACCTTTTAACTCAATTAGCATATTAAGGACCCTTGCAATCATTTCTAATCATTGGTGTTTTTGATAGTATTTTGATCACCAAAGCAATCCAAGATTGAGGAGAGTTCTATGGAATCCATGGAAAAGAAATTGGAAGCTCATTAACTTGAAGAACCTAAGCTTTGAAGCTTTATAGTCCTTTACCAAAAGCAAATCATTAATGCAAGGAGGGAAAGCAAAGAGAGAAATCTAACATGAAGAACTCAAGAGGACAGAAACTGTTGGACACTTTTGGACCACTTCCTGGAATCCTTTTCATCCATACTATATGTCGTTTCAAAGCTCGGGAATTCAAAAATCCAACGCTTCAATTGGTGCACGATTCAGAGCTGAAATTAAGAAGTTATAGCCATTGGAAGACGATCACACCAAGTTGAAGGCCAATTTCGCAAGCTACGAAATCAGCCTTTGGCTGCAAAATAGTGACCTTCAGCTTGCAAAATTTCGTAGCCATCTTGCACGCCTACGAAATCCTCCTAAGTGCTTCCAGATATTTGCGACCGACATTTTTAGATTTTTTGCTTCAGATATTTGATGTCTAAATCCCCATTTTCTCCTTGTAATCCACTAATTATAGGATTCCTTAGTTATTAAGTAAGAAAAAAGGGTGAATAACCTCATATATATTGTTGTAATTTCCATTACAGTGATATCTCAGGGAGCTTGTTCTTAGAGAAAACTTTTTGTGTAGTTGTGAAGGAAGTAAAATACAGAGCTTTGCTCTACCTTACCTTCTCATTTTGATTGTATTTTTCTTATTAGCCAAACAAGCCCTGAGGATGTTTTCTTAGAGAATGAGTGGCTAAGCTTTTTGTCTCTTGGAGCTAAGGTAACCGAGTAAGGTCCCGAATGCAAGAATTGGTAGTTTTGCTGTTTCAGCTGTTAATGAAGAGCAAGTGTGACTCGTTAATGATTTCTATGTTTTTAGTTAACTTAAAACGCCTTTAATTCACCTAGGCTAACACTTGGTAAGGCAAGTGATCTCCGTCCATTGAGATGCACTAGTTTACCTTTTGCGAGCCTTTGGGAGGTGACTTGAATGTAGGATTTTTTAGAATTGCCAACACTTGGTAAGCTTTTGGATGCTAAGGAGACATCCATTAGTTATCTATTGCAAGCTTGAGAAGGGAAGTCCAAGGTTAATGATCATCTTGAATGGTGAAGGCTAGGTGAGAGGCACGAGCCATTGCAAGATGCATCAGTGAGAGGGAATTAGTGCTGAAATCCATTAAAGGGAAACATCTGTACAACACTGGTTAGAGAATTAACTATATGTTAATTCCCTAATGCGAGGAAAAGATTCAAGTGATCGGAGCTCTCTTTTTGCATGAGGAGCCTACCCCCAATGATCCTAAAACTCCAAGAAACTCTTTTCTTCATAAGTAATTCCCATTACTTTCTTTTTAGTTAGCTTAAAACAAATCCTTTTTCAACTAAAGTTTGTGTTTTCTTTTGAAGCTAACCTTGGAATGAAAAAGCACCAATACAATTTTGAATTGGTATCAGTTGTAAGTTGAAAACCCTTCCCAGTGAACGATCCTAGAGCCACTATGCTATATTAGCTAAGGCTATCCTAGTGCATGGTGATATAGGTTATAAATTTTTTGATTACTCCTATCTGAAGACCAAAATCAAGGTATACCAGCTAGGCACGCAATCACATGTTAAAGAGGAAGAAGAAGAAGAGACAGGGAAGAGAGAGGAAATCAAAGGAAATAAAAAAGATATCAGTGAAGGGAAAGAGGACCATGATTCAACAGTGAATGCAAATCAAAAGAAAGTGCTTATTAAGGAAGAAATGATAAAAAAACACACACCTCCACCTTTTTCTCAAGCTTTGCATGGGAAAAAGGAATTAGAAATGCATAAGAAATTCTTGAAGAATTGAGACAAGTGAAAGTGAATATTCCATTGCTGGATATGATTAAACAAGTTCCAACATATGTAAAATTCTTAAAGGACTTGTGTACTATCAAAAGAGGGCTGAATGTGAATAAGAAAGCCTTCTTAACTGAGCAAGTAAGTGCTATCATACAATGCAAGTCTCCTTTGAAGTACAAAGATCTGGGATGTCCTACCATTTCAGTCATGATTGGGGGAAAGGTTGTAGAGAAAGCTTTGTTAGACTTGGGAGCAAGTGTGAATTTGCTACCATACTTTGTCTACAAGCAATTGGGACTTGGTGAATTGAAGCCAACATCAATCACTCTATCTCTAGCAGATAGATCAGTGAAAATTCCAAAACTAATCATGTTCCTATCATCCTTGGAAGGCCATTCCTTGCTACTTCAAATGCAATTATAAATTGTAGGAATGGACTTATGCAACTAACGTTTGGCAACATGACACTGAAGCTCAATATCTTCTATATGTCCAAAAAGCTAATCACTCCGGAAGAAGAAGAAGGTCCAGAAGAGGTATGCATTATTGACACTCTAGTGGAGGAGCACTGTAATCAGAATATGCAAGACAAGTTGAATGAAAGTTTTGGGGATCTTGAAGAAGGGTTGCCTGAACCCTCTGATGTGCTTGCTACTCTACAAGGTTGGAGAAGGAAAGAAGAAATTCTACCTTTATTCAATAAAGCGGAGGCATAAGAAGCTGTTAAAGAAGAGACCCCACAACTCAATCTAAAGCCTTTGCCCACTGAGTTGAAATACACATACCTAGAAGAGAACCAACAATGCCCTGTTGTTATATCATCATCTCTTACAAGTCCTCAGGAGAAGCGTCTTCTTGAAGTTCTCAAGAGGTGTGAGAAAGCAATAGTATGGCAAGTATCTGACTTGGAAGGCATTAGTCCTTTGGTTTGTACACATCATATATACATGGAGGAAGAAGCTAAACCAATTCGTCAACCTCAAAGAAGATTGAATCCTCATTTGCAAGAGGTGGTGCGAACGGAGGTTTTGAAGCTACTTCAAGCAGGATTATATGCCCTATATCTGACAGCCCTTAGGTGAGTCCTACTCAAGTAGTACCAAAGAAGTCAGGGATTACTGTGGTTCAAAATGAAAGGGGAGAAGAAATTGCTACAAAGCCTCACTTCTGGTTGGAGGGTGTGTATTAACTATAAAAAATTAAATGCAGTGACAAGGAAATATCATTTTCCACTGCCATTTATTGATCAAGTGTTGGAGAGAGTCTCTGGCCATCCTTTTTATTGTTTCTGGGATGGTTACTTTGGGTATTTTCAAATTGAAATTGATGTTGAAGATCAGGTGAAGACCACTTTCACATGTCCATTTGGAACATACGCCTACAGAAGAATGCCTTTTGGTTTATGTAATGCACCTGCTACATTCCAGAGATGTATGCTAAGTATCTTCAGTGATATGGTAAAGCAAATTATGGAGGTTTTCATGGATGACATCACCATATGAAGAATGCTTAGTCAACTTGGAAGCGGTTCTTAACAGATGCATTGAAAAAGACTTGGTGCTCAACTGGGAGAAATGTCATTTCATGGTACAGTAAGAAATTGTCTTTGACCATATCATCTCCAAGAAAGGCATTGAAATTGATAAAGCAGTGGTGGAACTTATTATCAAATTTCCATCCCCAACAATTGTAAAAGGAATAAGGTAATTCCTTGGCTATGCAGGGTTCTACAGGAGATTTATAAAAGATTTCTCTAAGCTTTTAAAGCCTCTTTGTAAACTTTTGGCTAAAGATGCTAGTTTATATAGGATGAAAGATGTCAAAAGAGTTTTGATCAATTGAAGCAATTCTTGACACCTGCTCCAATAGTGAGGGCTCCTAACTGGCAACTACCTTTTGAAGTGATGTGTGATGCTTGTGACTTTGCTATAGGAGCTGTGTTTGGCCAAAGAGAAGATGGGAAGCCTTATGTGATCTACTATGCAAGCAATACATTAAATGAAGCTCAAAGGAACTACACAACTACAAAGAAAGAATTGTTGGTTGTAGTGTTTGCCTTAGACAAGTTTCGTGCTTATCTAGTAGGGTCTTCCATCATTGTTTTCACTGACCATTCAGCCTTTAAGTATTTATTGACAAATCAAGATGCAAAAGCAAGGTTGATTTGATGGATTCTTTTACTACAAGAGTTCGATCTCCAAATTAGAGATAAGAAAGAAGTGGACAATGTGGTAGCTGACCACCTTTCAAGGTTGGCTATAGCACACAATTCCCATGTATTAACAATTAATGACGACTTTCCAGATGAATCACTTATTGCTAACTATTGCAAATTTAGAAAAGAATACCTTTAAGCATTGTACTCCTATAATGAAAAAAAAATTGTGAAATAAAAGGGTGCATTCTTGGCCTATTAAATTTTGTCAATTTGCTAAGTGTTGAAAAATAACTAGGTTGGGGGGAGAGATTGGTTTAGCATACTATATTCATAAGCTATCAAGTAACACTTAGATTTTAGTGGAAGAGTACGGTTTGGTCCTTTGGAAATGGAAACGATTTTAAAGCTTCAATTTGCATAATGCCTTCTCTTTATGAATTGTGATTAGGCAAAGTATTTGATAAGTCTTGTTGAAATTTGAGTTTTATATTTCATTAGTGTTCCATGTGAGAGTTCAATCATCATGTCACTTAAAATTTTTTGAAGTGAACAACATGATTTTGTAAAGTATACTACTATTTATTTTACTTTTTCTCTCATTCATTGCTAAGGGATTAGCAATATGTCGGTTGGGGGGAGTGATTACTACTCAAAAAGTGCTATTTTATAGCTTGTAATTAAATCTTTTAAACACTTTTGAGTAGTAGTTATTACCTTTTAACTCAATTAGCATATTAAGGACCTTTGCAATCATTTCTAATCAAATTTGTGTAAGTTTTGGTGTTTTTGATAGTATTTTGATCACCAAAGCAATCCAAGATTGAGGAGAGTTCTATGGAATCCATGGAAAAGCAATTGGAAGCTCGTTTTTATGAAGAACCTAAGCTTGGAAGCTTCATAATCCTTTGCCATAAGCAAATCATGAATGCAAAGAGAGAAATCTAACATGAAGAATTCAAGAGGACAACAACTTTTGGACAATTTTGGAGTACTTCCTGGAGTCTATTTCAAGCATACTATAGGTCGTTTCGAAGCTCGGGAAGTTAGAAATCCAATGCTTTAAACAATGTGCGAATCATAGTTGAAATGAAGAATTTATAGCCATTAGAAGCCAATCACACCAAGCTGAAGGCCAATTTGGCAGGCTGCGAAATCAGCTTTTAGCTGAGAAATTTCGCAACCCATCTTGCATGCCTGTGAAATCCTTCTGAGTGCTTCTAGATATTTGCGACCGACACTTTTAGATTTTTTCTTCAGATATTTGATGTTTAAATCCCCATTTTCTCCTTGTAATCCACCAATCATAGGATTCCTTAGTTATTAAGTAAGAACAAAGGGGTGAATAACCTCATATATATTGTTTTGTAATTTTCATTACAGAGAGATCTCGGGAGCTTGTTCTTGGAGACAATTTTTGTATAGTTTTGAAGGAAGTAAAATACAGAGCTTTGCTCTGCCTTACCTTCTCATTTTGATTGTATTTTTCTTACTAGCCAAACAAGCTCTAAGGATGTTACCTCAGAGAATGAGTGGCTAAACTTTTTGTCTCTTGGAGTTAAGGTAGACGGGTAAGGCCCCGAATGCAAGAACTAGTAGTTTTGTTGTTTCAGCTATTAATGAAGAGAAAGTGTGACCCATTAATGGTTTCTATATTTTTACTTAACTTAAAATGCCTTTAATTCACTTGGGCCAACACTGGTAAGGCAAGTGATCTCCGTTCATTGAGATGCACTAGTTTACCTCTTGCGAGTCTTTGGGAGGTGACTTGAAGGTAGGATTTTCTAGAATTGCCAACACTTGGTAAGCTTTTGGACTCTAAGGAGACATCCATTAGTTATCTCTTGCGAGCCTGAGAAGGGAAGTCCAAGGTTAATGATCATCTTGAATGGCAAATGCTAGGTGAGAGGCATGAGCCATTGCAAGGTTAATCAACGAGAGGGAGTTAGTGTTGAAATCCAAAAAGGGGAAGCATTTGTACCCTACCGATTAGAGAATTAACTATATGTTAAGTCTCTATTACGAGGAAAAGTTTCAAGTGATCGGAACTCTATTTTTGCATGAGGAGCCTGACCCTAGTGATTCTAAAACTCCAAGAAACACTTTTCTTTATAAGTAATTCCCATTACTTTCTTGTTAGTTAGCTTAAAACTAATCTTTTTCAACTAAGGTTTATGTTTTCTTTTGAAGCTAACCTTGAAATGAAAACCATCAATTCAACTTTGAATTAGTATCAGTTGTAAGTTAAAAACCCTTCCTAGTGAACGATCCTAGAGCCACTATGCTATATTAGCTAAGGCTATCCTAGTGCATGGTGATATAGGTTATAAATTTTGCTGATTACTCCTGTCTGAGGACCAAACTCAAGGTACACCAACTAGGCACACAATCACTGGGATGTACACCTTGAATGAAGATGTTGATATGAAAGCAAAGTTTGCAGCTATGATAAGAAGATTGGAGGAGCTAGAACTGAAAAAGATGCATGAAATGCAAGCTATTGCTAAAACACCAGTGCAAGTCAAGCCATGTCCTATTTATCAATGTTATGAGCACTTGGTGTGGGAGTGCCCTACAATTCCAACTGCTAGGGAAATGTTTGGAGAACAAGCAAATGTCATTGGATAATTCAAGCCCAACAACAATGCTTCGTATGGAAATACTTACAACTCAAGTTGGAGGAATCATCCAAATTTTTCTTAGAAGCCAAGAGCACCTCAGTATGCACAGCCAGCTCAACCATCTTAACAAGCTTCAAATCTTGAACAAGCAATAGTGAATCTAAGCAAGGTTGTGAGAGATTTTGTTGGAGACCAAAAATCCATCAATGCTCAACTCAGTCAAAGAATTGATAGTGTAGAGCATACATTGAATAAAAGGATGGATGGGATGCAAAATGACTTATCTCATAAGATAGATAATCTCTAATACTCAATCTTAAGGCTCACTCACTTGAACACAGTGTAAGAGAAGGGTATATTTCCTTCTCAACCTCACCAAAACCCTAAGAGTATCCATGAAGTGGAAACTCATGAGGGAGAGTCCTCATAGGTGAGAGATGTCAAAGCCTTGATCACTCTAAGGAGTGGTAAAAAGGTTAAGTTACCAACACCCAAGCCATATGTTGAAGAGTAAGAAGAAGAAGAAACAGAGA
Organism: Vitis riparia; assembly: GCF_004353265.1. Taxonomy (NCBI): domain Eukaryota; kingdom Viridiplantae; phylum Streptophyta; class Magnoliopsida; order Vitales; family Vitaceae; genus Vitis; species Vitis riparia. Next base: position 557,697 of record NW_023269665.1, on the reverse strand, counting down.
AGAGGAGGGAAATCAAAGGAAAGAAGAAAGACACCAGTGAAGGGAAAGAGGACCATGATTCAACAATGAATGCAAATCCAAAGAAAGTACTTATCAAGGAAGAAATGATGAAGAAACACACATCTCCACCTTTTCCTCAAGCTTTGCATGGGAAAAAGGGGATTAGAAATGCCTAAAAAATTCTTGAAGTATTGAGACAAGTGGAAGTCAATATTCCATTGTTGGATATGATTAAACAAGTTCCAACATATGCAAAATTCCTAAAGGACTTGTGTACTATCAAAAGAGGGTTGAATGTGAATAAGAAAGACTTCTTGATTGAGCAAGTAAGTGCTATCATACAATGTAAGTCTCCTTTGAAGTACAAAGATCTGGGATGTCCTACCATTTCAGTCATGATTGGAGGAAAGGTAGTGGAGAAAGCTTTGTTAGACTTGGGAGCAAGTGTGAATTTGCTACCATACTCTGTCTACAAGCAATTGAGACTTGGTGAATTGAAGCTAACATCAATCACTCTATCTCCAGTAGATAGATCAGTGAAAATTCCAAGGGGGATAATTGAAGATGTTTTAGTTCAACTTGATAATTTCTACTATCCAGTAGACTTTGTTGTTCTTGATACGGACCCCACTGTCAAGGAATCTAATTATGTCCCTATCATCCTTGGAAGGCCATTCCTTGCTACATGAAATGCAATTATAAATTGTAGCAATGGACTCATGCAACTCATTTTTGACAACATGACACTGGAGCTCAATATCTTTTATATGTCCAAAAAGCTAATCACTCTGGAAGAAGAAGAAGGTCCAGAAGAGGTGTGCATTATTGACACTCTAGTGGAGGAGCACTATAATCAAAATATGCAAGACAAGTTGAATGAAAGTTTTAGGGATCTTAAAGAAGGGTTGCCTGAACCCTCTAATATGCTTGTTACTCTACAAGGTTGGAGGAGAGAAGAAATTCTACCTTTATTCAATAAAGAGCAGGCGCAAGAAGCTGCTAAAGAAGAGATCCCAAAGCTCAATCTGAAGCCTCTGCCCACTAAGTTGAAATATACATACCTAGAAGAGAATAAACAATGTCCTGCTGTTATATCTTCATCTCTTACTACTCCTCAGGAGAAGTGTCTACTTGAAGTTCTCAAGAGGTGTAAGAAAGCAATAGGATGGCAAATCTCTAACTTGAAAGGCATTAGTTCTTTGGTTTGTACATATCATATATACATGGAAGAAGAAGCTAAACCAATTGGTCAACCTCAAAGAAGATTGAATCCTCATTTGCAAGAGATGGTGCGAGCTGAGGTTCTGAAGCTACTTCAAGCAGGTATTATTTACCCCATATCTGACAGCACTTGGGTGAGTCCTACTCAAGTGGTACCAAAGAAGTCAGGGATTACTGGGGTTCAAAATGAAAAGGGAGAAGAAATTGCTACACGCCTCACTTCAGGTTGGAAGGTGTGTATTGATTATAGAAAATTGAATGCTGTGACAAGAAAATGATCATTTTCCATTGCCATTTATCGATCAAGTGTTGGACAGAGTCTCTGGCAATCCTTTCTATTGTTTCTTGGACGGTTACTCCGGGTATTTTCAAATTGAAATTGATGTTGAAGATCAGGAGAAGACCACTTTCACATGTCCATTTGGAACATACACCTACAGAAGAATGCCTTTTGGTTTATGCAATGCACCTGAAACATTCCATAGATGTATGCTAAGTATTTTTTGTGATATGGTGGAGCGAATTATGGAGGTTTTCATGGATGACATCACCATATATGGAAGTACATTTGAAGAATGCTTAGTCAACTTGGAAACGGTTCTTAACAGATGCATTGAAAAAGACTTGGTGCTCAACTGGGAGAAATGCCATTTTATGGTACAACAAGGAATTGTCCTTGGCCATATCATCTCTGAGAAAGGCATTGAAGTTGATAAAGCAAAGGTGGAACTTATTGTCAAATTGTCATCCCCCTGTCAAATGAGTAAGGCAATTCTTTGGCCATGCAGGGTTCTACAGGAGGTTTATAAAAGATTTCTTTAAGATTTCAAAGCCTTTTTGTGAAATTTTGCCTAAGGATGATAAGTTTATATGGGATGAAAGATGTCAAAGGAGTTTTGATCAACTAAAGCAATTCTTGACAACTGCTCCAATAGTGAGGGCTCCTAACTGGCAACTACCTTTTGAAGTGATGTGTGATGCCAATGACTTTGCTACAGGAGTTGTGCTTGGCCAAAGAGAAAATGGAAAGCCCTATGTGATCTACTATGCAAGTAAGACATTGAATGAAGCTTAAAGGTACTACACAACTACAGAAAAAGAATTGTTAGCTGTAGTGTTTGCCTTAGACAAGTTTCATGCTTATCTAGTAGGATCTTTCATCATTGTTTTCACTGACCATTCAGCCTTGAAGTATTTATTGACAAAGCAAGATGTAAAAGCAAGGTTGATTAGATGGATTCTTTTACTACAAGAGTTCGATCTCCAAATCAGAGATAAGAAAGGAGTGGAGAATGTGGTAGCTGACCACCTTTCAAGGTTGGCTATAGCACACAATTCCCATGTTTTATCTATTAGTGATGACTTTCCTGAGGAATCACTTATGCTACTAGCAAAAACTACTTGGTATGCTCATATTGCTAACTATCTAGTTACTGGTGAAGTTCCAAATGAGTTGAAAGCACAAGACAGGAAGCACTTCTTTGCAAAGATTCATGCTTATCGATTCATGCTCAGTTGGGTATTTTAATAAAAAATATTTATAAATTCTATGACCTCATACTAGCGTAGCAAAGCTACTATAGTATAGCAGCTCTAGGGTTGAACTCTGGGATGGGTTTTCACTCTACCGGTGATAGACTCAAGATTAGAAATTGAGTCTAATGATTTCCTTTGTCAAAAGCTTAAAGTTTAAAAGAAAATAAAATTTGTTTTGAAAGCGGTGTTTGAAACTAAACTAACATAGAACTAGGTAAATATGGAACAAAGAAAGTCTCCCGGAGCTAAAGGTTGCTATGATCAAGTTCAGAATGCAAAGTGGGAAATTCCGGATTTTTCTCCTCATATTGGGGACAACAACATAAAGGATGGTTGTTTCCCGAACCAGTATAGGTTTAACAATGAAGATTTAATCCATAAAAAGTCAATAGAAATGGTAGTCAAGTTCCATTAATGGCTTTAGACACTATGGGTCTTCACCTTGAGCCACTTTCCAATGGCTCGTACATGATAACTAATGGTCTTATGTGGATCTAGCAATAAGTATCCACAGAGACCTAAAAGCTTATCATGTATTGGCCATTCAAAGTGATTCTAAGGGATTTAAAACAAAACTTTAGATTTAAAAGCCATTTATGAACTCCAACTACCTGTATTTAATGCACGAGAGTTTTCCACTTTTGCATCTGGACTTTTCACCTAGCTTCCTTCAATCCAAGAAACCAAAGGTTTAGCCTCTCATCCTCTGGGAAAACATCCTCAGAGGTTGTTTGGCTTCCAAGAAAAAAGAAAAGGAAAGCAAAAGAGAACTCTGTATTTCACTAAGTGTAAAATATACAAATGTTCATTTTTTGGGACAAGCTCCCCAGAATGTTATATGATAGCTGGATTACAAGGAGAGTTTGGGTATTTAGACATCAAATATCTAAAGCAAAAATATCCCAAAATATCTAAAAATGTCAGTCGAAAATATCGGGAAGCTTCAGGAGAACACTGCAGCTGTGCATAGCTGTTGCGCAGATGGCTGCGAAATGGATCTGGTGGATCTCTAGTGTCTGATGAGCCAAGCTATCCGGAGAATCTGAATTGGTGGCTGCGGATGCTCTCCGGGTAAGCACTATAAGATGGCCTAGACATGTCTGTCCGGGGAAGTTGAAACGTCTTCCTCTCCCATCCGGCTGTGAGATATCCCGCACCACCATCCTATCCGGATCAACTCCATTCGGATAACCCAAGAGGACAAATGGCGGCGCTCCCCTATCCAGAACAATTCCCTCTGGTGGTGTGTCCGGACGCCTTGTTCGGACATCTTTTACTCCTTGCATTCTGGATTTGCTTATGGCAAAGGACTTCAAAGCACATGGATTCCAAAGAACTCTCCTCAATCTCTGTTTGCTTTGGTGATCAAAAAGCTATCAAAACACCAAAACCTAACACAATTTAATTAGAAACGATTGGAAGGGTCCTTAATATGTTAATTGGGTTAAAAGGTGATAACTACTACTCAAAAGTGTTTAAAATAGTTAATTACAAGCTATCAAATAGCACTTTTTGAGTAGTAATCACTCCCCCTAACCGACATATTGCTAGTCCCTTAGCAATGAAGGAGAGAAAAAGTAAAAATAAAAGTAATAAATTTACAAAATCATGCTGATCACTCAAAAAAATGTTTAAGTGGCATGACTGATCAAACTCTCACATGGAACATAAAAGAAATAAAACTCAAACTTCAATAGGAGCTATCAAATAATTTGCCTAGTCACAATTCATAAAGAGTAGGCATTATGAAAATTTAAGCTTCAAAATAGTTTCCACTCCCAAAGGTCCAATCCTTACTCTTCCACAAAAATCTGTGTTATTTATTAGTTTCCGGATATAGTATGTCAAACTAATCTCTCCCCTCAACCTAGTTCTTTTCAAAGCTTAGCAAACTAATCAACCTCCAATAGGCTAAGAACGCACCTCTTTTCTTTCACAATTTTTTCTTGTAGGAGTGCAAAGCTTAAAGGCATTCTTTTCTAAATTGTCCATGTAACGGGGGTCCATCGATGACTCCCAACCAATCAAGGTTTAGGGCATCAAGCTTTAAGGATTTTTCAACCACTAACTCCTCGGATTTCACCCCGGACTTTTGAGAATGAATTTTTAATACCCAAGCACCTACAATATGTTAAACTCCACCTATTCACCCATGTAACGAGCATTGAGGTTGGTGACTCCCAACCAATGAAGGCTTAGGGCACCAGGTTTTAAAGATTTTCACCATATACCCCTCAGACCTTGCTCGGGCTTCAAGGCAAGTAAAACATTTTTTTTTCACAGGCTCATTGGCCTTTTATAAGGTGTCTCAACACTATTAAAATGAGGTCAAAGGTACTAAGTCTAAAATTTCCTAAGTAAAGAGGGAAAATAGTTTTTCATCTTATACCCGGAACCTAGTGTGCACAGTGTGTGAATAGCTTAAAGTGGAAGAACTAAGGTTGAAATCAATAGAAGTTTCAACAATTCATCAACTTTAACAAAAATAATACAAACTCTAAGTCAAGTAAAAAGAACAAAAAATTCAATTTCTCCCATTTCATTTTGAAAATTTTTCCTTAATAGCCATGGAGAGTAGCAAAAAAAATTATAAAATAAATAATTTAAAATTAAGCAAAAAGCAACTAAATTACTAAAATAACTTAGCATAAGTAACAAAAAACTTCCTTCCTCAACTCTCCCCCCCAACCAAGCTAAACATTGTCCTCAATGTGACAAAATCGATTGAACAATAGGGAGGAAGTGGTACCTCTGCCTCTCCTGTAGGAGGCTCTTGACGAGGCAAAGGCTGATCAACAAAAGGAGGGGTCTGTGATGGCTCTGAAGAGCTGGGAAAGGCATGCTCAGGAGCTGATGTAATGCCTTGATGATGCTGGATCTGCCTCAAGATGGCAGTGTGCTGAGCCTGAGTGGTAAGAATCTTGGACTATAGTGCTCTGTTCCCTTTGTTTTGCTCCTCTGTTTTCCCCCATTTTCCCATTGACTTCATTTTTCAAGCTTTCCTACCTGCATGTTAACACAAAAACCAATTCAAACCACATTAAAATGAAATTAAGGTCAAAAATAAAAATCAAAACATGCATATACACAAGAAAAAACACTAGATTAAACTAAAATTAACGCAAAAGGAAACAAAAAGAGGATGAAATTTTTGGTCTTTGAAGAGACTAAGTTCAACCATGAACTGAGTGTTTTCATGTTTGAGGTGGATTAAGGAGGATGAATTCCTCCTTGTCTCGGGAAAATGATTCTATATAGGGCTTGAGACGATGCCCATTCACTTTGAAAGTTCGAGTGCTCTTGAAGTTAAGTAGTTCTACTACTCCATTTGATTGCACGTCATGAATTATGAAAGGACCCGTCCACCTTGATTTCAATTTTCCCGGAAAAAGATGAAGTTTAGAGTAATAAAGCAAGACTCTTTCTCCCTTGGTAAAATTCTTCTGATTTATCAACTGATCATGCCATTTCTTCAACCTCTCTTTTGCAATTTTTGAATTGAGGTAAGCATCATTCCTCATTTCCTCCAATTCGTTCAAATCCAAACATCTCTTTAACCCGGCTCTTGTCAAATCCATGTTGAGCTTCTTGATTGCCCACCATACTTTATATTCAACCTCTACTGGAAGATGGCACGCTTTTCCATAAACAAGGCAATAAGAAGACATTCCAAGAATGGTCTTATAAGCGGTCCTATAAGCCCATAATGAATCCAGGAGCTTAATAGACCAATCCTTCCTATTCACATTCACTACCTTCATCAGTATATTCTTTATTTCCTGGTTGGCTAACTCGACTTGGCCACTTGTTTGAGGGTGATAAGGTGTAGCTACCTTGTGCTTGACCCCATATTTGGCTAGAAGAGTCTCAAAAGGCTTGTTGCAGAAGTGGGTTCCTCCATCACTGATAATGGCCTTAGGCACTCCAAACCTTGAAAAGATGTTCTCCTTAAGAAATTTGAGAACCACCTTATGATCATTGCTCCTACATGGGATTGCTTCTACCCACTTAGAGACATAATCCACTCCCACCAAAATGTAGGAGTGTTCAAACGACATTGGAAATGGTCCCATGAAGTCTATCCCCCAAACATCAAAGACATCCACTATCAAGATAGGGTTCAAGGGCATCATATTCGGGCATGTTAGCTTCCCTAGACTTTGACACCGATCACATCCCTTGCACATAGAATGGGCATCCTTGAAAAGAGAGGGCCACCAAAAACCTGATTGGACCACTCTCATGGCTGTTTTCTGGGAAGCAAAATGACATCCACATGCACTATCATGACAATGGGATAGAATTCCTGATTGCTCTTGTTCATGAACACATTTGCTTATGATTTGATCCACACAATATTTGAAGAGAAAAGGCTCCTCCCAATAATAGGCATGGATCTTAGTAAAGAAATTCTTCTTGTCTTGGGCACTCCACTCACTTGGAACTTCTCCAATAACCAAGTAATTTGCAATGTGACAATACCATGGAGCTACCTCTATTGACATGAGAAACTCCTCAGGGAAGTCATCATTGATAGGTAGACCATGTGAGTCATGTGCTATCACAAGTCTTGACAAGTGGTCAGCTACCACATTTTCTATTCCCTTTTTGTCCCGGATTTGGAGATTGAATTCTTGAAGCAAAAGGATCCATCTTATCAATCCTGCCTTGGCATCTTGCTTTGTTAGTAAGTACTTCAAAGCATAATGGTTAGTGAACACCACTATAAAGGACCCTACCAAATAGGCACGAAACTTATCCAAGGCAAAAACTACTGCCAACAATTCATTCTCAGTAGTTGTTTAGTTCCTCTAAGCCTCATTCAAAGTTTTGCTTGCATAATAAATCACATAGGGCTTTCCATCTTCTCTTTGCCCCAAAACAGCCCCCATAGCAAGATTACTTGCATCACACATTACCTCAAAAGGTAATTTCCAATTTGGGGCTCTCATTATTGGTGCAGTTGTGAGGAATTGCTTCAGTTCCTCAAAACTCTTCTTACATTTCTCATCCCACACAAACTTGGCATCCTTTACCAAGAGTTCACAAAGTGGTTTTGAGATTTTTGAGAAATCCTTAATGAACCTCCTATAGAACCCGACATGTCCTAGGAATTGCCTAATTCCTTTAACATTTGTGGGAGGTGGCAACTTAACAATTAGCTCCACCTTTGCCTTATCTACCTCAATGCCATTCTTGGAGATTATATGTCCTAAGACAATTCCTTGTTGTACCATAAAATGGCACTTCTCCCAATTTAACACTAGGTTTTTCTCAATACATCTTTGGAGAACAGCTTCTAAATGCAACAAACACTCCTTAAAAGAACCTCCATATACAGTGATGTAATCCATGAAGACTTCCATGATGCGCTCCACCATATCACTGAAGATGCTTAGCATACATCTTTGGAAAGTTGCAGGTGCATTGCATAGACCAAAGGGCATCCTCCTATAGGCAAAAGTACCAAAGGGGCAAGTGAAGGTTGTCTTTTCTTGATCTTCCAAATCAATCTCTATTTGGAAGTACCCCGAGTAACCATCCAAAAAACAGTAGAAAGGATGCCTTGAGACTCTTCAAGGACTTGGTCCATGAAAGGCAATGGGAAATGGTCCTTCCTAGTCACTGAATTCAACCTCCTGTACTATATACACACCCTCCATCCTGAGGTAAGACGAGTAGAGACTTCCTTCCTTTTCTCATTCTGGATCACAGTAATTCCAGATTTCTTTGGGACTACTTTGGTTGGGCTCACCCACAAGCTATCTGAAATGGGATATATGATCCCTACTTGAAGTAGCTTCAAAACTTCACCCCTTACCACCTCTTGCATGTGAGGATTTAATCTCCTCTGGGGCTGCCTCACTGGTTTTCCATCTTCCTCCATGTAGATATGGTGGGTGCATACCAAAGGGCTAATCCCTTTCAGATCAGAAATTGTCCATCCAATGGCTTTTTTGCATTTTCTGAGGACTCCCAAAAGACTATCCTCTTTATCACTAGTGAGAGTTGAAGAAACCACCACTGGACATTTCTCATCTTCCTCCAAATATGCATACTTCAAATCAACAGGAAGTGGCTTCAAAACTAGCTTTGGAGGGTCCTCCGTAGCTGCTTCTTGTGAGTCCTCCTCATTGAACAGTGGTAAGATCTCTTCCCGTCTCCTCCAAGGAGACATGATGGCTAACACATCAGAGGGTTCAGGTAACCCTTCTTCAAGCACTCCAAGGCTTTCGTTCAAGCTCTCTTCTAAATTCTTGTCACAATGCTCTTCAACCAAAGTGTTGATCAAGCACACCTCCTCCAATCCTTCCTCCTCTTCGGGGTGAAGATGTCTCTTGCATAGGTGGAATATGTTTAGTTCCAAGGTCATGCTTCCAAATGTGAGCTGCATCACCCCATTCCTACAATTGATGATGGCATTGTAGGTAGCTAGGAAAGGTCTCTCAAGGATGATTGGCACATAATTTGCTTCCTTAACAGTGGGATCAGTATCAAGCACCACAAAATCCACAAGATAGTAGAATTTGTCCACTTGAACTAAAACATCCTCTATCACCCCCCTTGGGATTTTGACTGACCTATCAGCTAAGGAGAGAGTGATGGTTGTGGGCTTCAATCCTCCAAGTCCCAGTTGCTTATACGGAGAGTATGGGAGCAAATTCACATTTGCCCCCAAGTCTAATAAAGCCTTATCCACATGTGTCCCTCCAATGTTGACTGAAATGGTGGGACATCCCGGATCTTTGTACTTAACTGGAGACTTACACTGAATGATGTCACTTACTTGCTCAGTGAGGAATGCCTTCTTTGTCACATGTAACCCTCTCTTGATAGTGCACAAGTCCTTTAAAAATTTTGCATATGTGGGGACTTGCTTGATCATATCAAGTAAGGGTATATTCACCTTCACTTGTCTCAAAACTTCAAGAATTTATGATGAATTCTTGATTCCCTTCTTTCCATGTAAAGCTTGAGGAAAAGGGGGAGGCATATGTTTCTTCATCATATCCTCTTTAATCACTATCCTTGGCTCTTCTTCAATGCTTGATTTAGATGCATTTTTCTTTCCACTCTTCTCTTCTTGGTTATTGTTCTCTTTAACCAAGGTTCTCCTTGACATGAGTTCTTCATCTTGCCTCACCTTAGGCAAGGGTTGATCAACCTCCTTCCCACTCCTCAAGGTGATCACAGCTTTGACCTCCCTCAACTTTGAAGACTCCCCATCTTGGGTTTCAACTTCATGAACACCCTTTGGATTTTGGCTTGGTTGAGAGGGAAACTTTCCTTTCTCATTCACTGTGTTGAGGTTGGTAAGCCTAGAGATGGAGTATTGAATATTATCTATCTTACGAGATAGATCATTTTGCATCCCATCCATTCTCTTAATTTGAGAACTCTCAACATTTTCAATCTTTTGGTGCAATTGGGAGTTGATTGCCTTTTGTTCATCCACAAAGTCACCCATGACTTTACTTAGGTTCACAATGGCTTGCTCCACTGAAGAGGTTTGTTGAGGTGCTTGGGTTTGTGGTTGGTATGGAGGTGGCCTTGGTTTCCAAGAAAAATTTGGATGGTTTCTCTAGCTCGAATTATAGGTGTTTCCATAAGGTGCATTGTTGTTGGGCCTAAATTGCCCCACAACATTGGCTTGATCATCTAACATCTCCCTCATAGCTGGGATGGTTGGGCACTCATCTACCACATGATCACATGATTAGCAAATGGTGAATGGCATGACATGGGCTTGTGTCTCGGAAATGGCTTGGACTTCATGCATTTTTCTCAACTCAAGTTCTTCCAACCTCCTTGCCATTGTTGCCACCTTCGCTTTCATGTCCATGTCTTCACTTAACATGTACATTCCACCCTTTAGATTTATAGGAGCTTTCATCCTTCCCATTTCTCTTGAGTTGGGCTCATCCCAACCTCTTGATACCTCAGATACATAACTTAAAAAGTCCATGGCTTCTTCCGGATTCTTACTCATAAAATCTCCCCCACACATGGTTTCAAGAATTTGCTTCATGGAGGAAGACATCCCATCATAAAAATAGCTCACCAAGAGTCATGTATCAAAGCCATGATGAGGACAAGCATTGATGGCCTCCATATACCTTTCCCAACATTCATAGAACTTCTCATTTTCTTTGGCAGAAAAGTTTGAGATTTGTCTCTTCAACCCATTGGTCCTATGGGTGGGGAAAATTTTCTTCAAAAATTCGGCCTGAAGATCAACCCAATTGCTTATGCTCCTTAGCCTTAAAGAGTTAAGCCATATTTTTGCCTTGTCCTTCAAAGTAGAAGGGAATAGCTTGAGTCTCATCAAGTCTATTGAAGCTCCTCCCTCTCTAAAAGTGTTGCACACCTCCTCAAACTCCTTGATGTGGGCATATGGGTTCTCACTCTCCATTCCATGGAAATTTGGTAGGAGGGGCACAATATGGGGCCTTATAATCAGCCGCTCAAGAGGAGGTACGATGCATGAGGGTGCACTCATCCTTGGTGGGTGCATCCTATTCCTCATGGATAGATATGCATTTGGATTACCCCTTTGACTTGGTTGAGAATTCTGATCCTCTTGTGGAGGGTCCATGATGTTTACACAGATATCCAACTCTGTGTCTTGAGGATTCTCTATCCTTACTAGTCTTCCCTCTTGGTCCCGAATCCAATAAGGCATGCACAAGTTACAACTTACCTGAAAACAGAACAAAGACAACAAAAACAAAAGAAAGCTAGAAGAAAGTTAAGGTTAGAAAGAAAATGAAAGTAAACTAAACAAAAGGAATTCTACAATTAAAAGAAATGAAATGAAGTTAGTGAAAAAGGAATTCACCAAACTTGTGATGGAAATCACAAGTAGCCTCTAAAAAGTTGTATCACTGTATCGTGGCACCATCCCCGACAGCGGCGCCATTTTGATTCTTGCCCAGTTGGGTATTTTAATAAAAAATATTTATAAATCCTATGACCTCATACTAGCATAGCAAAGCTGCTATAGTATAGCAGCTCTAAGGTCCAACTCTGGGATGGGTTTTCACTCTACCAGTGATAGACTCAAGATTAGAAATTGAGTTTGATGATTTCCTTTGTCAAAAACTTAAAGTTTAAAAGAAAATAAAATTTGTTTTGAAAGCGGTGTTTGAAACTAAACTAACATAGAACTAGGTAAAAATGGAACAAAGAAAGTCTCCCGGAGCTAAAGGTTGCTAGGATCAAGTTCAGAATGCAAAGTGGGAAATTCCATATTTTTCTCCTCATATTGGGGACAACAACATAAAGGATGGTTGTTTCCCGAACCAGTATAGGTTTAACAATGAAGATTTAATCCATAAAAAGTCAATAGAAATGGTAGTCAAGTTCCATTAATGGCTTTAGACACTATGGGTCTTCACCTTGAGCCACTTTCCAATGGCTCGTACATGATAACTAATGGTCTTATATGGATCTAGCAATAAGTATCCACAGAGACCTAAAAGCTTATCATGTATTGGCCATTCAAAGTGATTCTAAGGGATTCAAAGCAAAACTTTAGATTTAAAAGTCATTTATGAACTCCAACTACCTGTATTTAATGCACGAGAGTTTTCCACTTTTGCATCTGGACTTTTCACCTAGCTTCCTTCAATCCAAGAAACCAAAGGTTTAGCCTCTCATCCACTGGGAAAACATCCTCAGAGGTTGTTTGGCTTCCAAGAAAAAAGAAAAGGAAAGCAAAAGAGAACTCTGAATTTCACTAAGTGTAAAATATACAAATGTTTGTTTTTTGGGACAAGTTCCTCAAAATGTTATATGACAGCTGGATTACAAGGAGAGTTTGGGTATTTAGACATCAAATATCTAAAGCAAAAATATCCCAAAATATCTAAAAATGTCAGTCGAAAATATCGGGAAGCTTCACGAGAACACTGCAGCTGTGCATGGCTGTTGCGCAGATGACTGCGAAATGGATCCGACGGATCGCTAGTGTCTGACGAGCCAAGCTATCCGGAGAGTCTGAATTGGCTGCTACGGATGCTCTCTAGGTAAGCACAATAAGATGGCCCAGACATGTCTGTCCGGGGAAGTTGAAATGCCTTCCTCTCCCATCCGGTTGTGAGATATCCGGATGTGAGATGTCGGTGCACGGCTCACATCCGGATGTAAAATGTCGGCGCACAGAACGTCCTCCTTTCCCATCTGGCTGTGAGATATCCCACGCCGCCATCTTGTTCGGATCAACTCCATCTGGATACCCCAAGAGGACAAATGGTGGCACTCCCCTATCCGGAACAATTCCCTCTAGTGGTGTGTTCAGACGCCTTGTCCGGACATCTTTTACTCCTTGCATTTCGGATTTGCTTATGGAAAAGGACTTCAAAGCACATGGATTCCAAAGAACTCTCCTCAATCTCTGTTTGCTTTGGTGATCAAAAAGCTATCAAAACACCAAAACCTAACACAATTTAATTAGAAACAATTGCAAGGGTCCTTAATATGTTAATTGGGTTAAAAGGTGATAACTACTACTCAAAAGTGTTTAAAAGAGTTAATTACAAGCTATCAAATAGCACTTTTTGAGTAGTAATCACTTATTATTGGGAAGAACCTTTCCTTTTCAAGTATTGTGCAGGTCAAATTATAAGAAAGTGTGTCCTTGAAGAAGAACATCAAGGAATCCTCAGCCATTGCCATGAGAATGCATGTGGAGGCCACTGTGCCTCTCAAAAAATAGCCATAAAGGTGTTGCAATCAGGGTTTAGTTGGCCATCACTTTTTAAAGATGCCCACACCATGTGTAAGAGGTGTGATAGATGCTAAAGGCTCAGGAAGCTAACAAAAAGAAATCAAATGCCCTTTAACCCCATTCTAATAGTTGATCTCTTTGATGTTTGGGGCATTGACTTCATGGGACCTTTCGCAATGTCTTTTGGTAACTCTTATATCTTGGTGGGGGTAGACTATGTTTCTAAATGGGTTGAGGCAATCCCCTGTAAACACAATGATCATAGGGTGGTTCTCAAGTTTCTTAAAGAGAACATCTTCTCAAGATTTGGGGTGCCCAAGGCCATAATCAGTGATGGAGGTACTCATTTTTGCAACAGACCTTTTGAAACCCTATTAGCCAAGTATGGAGTTAAGCATAAGGTAGCTACACCTTAACACCCACAAACTTTCAGGCAAGTTGAGCTAGAAAACAGGGAAATCAAGAACATATTGATGAAGGTGGTGAACACGAGCAGAAGAGATTGGTCTATTAAGCTCCATGATTCACTATGGGCATATAGAACAGCTTACAAGACTAATCTTGGCATGTCTCCCTATCGCCTAGTCTATGGTAAAGCATGCCATCTCCTTGTGGAAGTTGAATACAAGGCTTGGTGGGCAATCAAGAAGTTAAGCATTGACTTGATCAGAGCCGAGGCAAAGAGGTGCTTAGACCTTAATGAGATGGGGGAATTAAGAAATGATGCTTACATCAATTCCAAAGTTGCAAAACAAAGGATGAAGAGGTGGCATGATCAATTAATCTCCAACAAAGAATTTCGGAAAGGACAAAGAGTCTTATTCTATGACTCAAGGCTCCATATCTTTCCTGGGAAACTGAAGTCAAGGTGGATAGGCCCTTTCATTATGCACCAACTGTATCTCAATGGAGTGGTGGAATTACTGAATTCCAACAGCACTGACACCTTTAAAGTCAATGGTCATCGTCTCAAACAATTCATTGAGCCATTCAAGAAAGAAAATGAGGAGATCAACCTCCCTAAGCCACATAAAGCCTAATAAAAAATGGGTTAGATTGACTTGGTCTCATCAAAGTCCATATTTTTTGTTTAATTTTGTTAATTTAAGAGCTTTATTAATTGTTTTGATTTTAATTTTTGTCTTAATTTGAGTTATTTATATGTAACTTATACTTTTTGAATGATCTAATTTAAGAGAAATTGCAGAAGACATGAAGAAAGGTCTCTGGGAGTCAAAAGGAGTTCAGAAGCAAGAAAAATTCAAAGGTCTGCGAGATTTCACAGCCAAAGAGAGGCCCTAGTGAAATTGACCATCTACTGCAAAATGATTTCGCAGCCACAAGGTGCCCGCTGTGAAATCAAGAGATGGCTGTGAAAATGGCCCTCTGTTGCGAAATGATTTCGCAGCCCCATAGCTACCCCCTGCGAAAATTTTCGCAACCGTGAAACCACCCCTTGGCACACGAATGCCAATTGGTAGCCCATACCCCCATTTCGTACTTGCGAAATCCCCAAAGCCTTAAAAATCTCATTTTCGCAGCCTAAGCCCCATTTCGCCGCTATTTTCATAGCTACAAAACCACCCCTTGGCACACGAGTGCCATTTCGTAGCCCCACCCCCTCATTTCTCAACTGCGAAATGGGCTATGAAATGGCCTATGAAAACAGCCCCCAGCTGCGAAAATGCCCCTCCGCTACAAAAAGTCCAACCGTCACTTGGTCTCCATTTTAAACGTTATAAATTCTAAATTTCATTTTTAAACCCGTCATTTGAACGTCCTATTGGTGCGAAATAGGACCCAAGCCAGAATACCCTTCCAGAGGACCCCCATATGAGCCCAAGCCGCGCGCCCACCTCTGGCCACCTTCTCTGAGGCAGCCATGGTAAAAACCCGAGGTGCTAAGTCCTCGTCTCCTTCTAGCCGCCTTAGAGCCCCAAGAGAGACCCTTGTGCAAGGCTCTATGACTGAACCTTCATAGCCACTTCCCATCCCACCATCAATAGAGGACGTGCCTCTGACTTCTCATACGAGGCGATATGAGATGAGGAGGCCACCCACCACACCTGGGGCAAGCTCTTCTCCTGCCAAAAAGTTAAGTAGTAGTCCCCCGAAAAAGAAAGCAAGGGTATCAGCACCACTTGAGCCATCAGAACCGCCATCAAAGCCGTTATCAAAGCCTCAGCCGCCTTAGCCGCCTGCCATAGAGTCTTAAATTCCCTCAGGGATGACTCCTGAGGTGGTTATCAGGCGACCCATGGTCACTCAGCCACCCATTGAGGGTAATTTGGACTGTGGGGCTAGGTCATTCCACTCAGAGCTTTGTTTTGACAGAGCTACATTCAGGCTTCAGCCAGAGCTTAGAGATTCCTTCTATCTGTTGCAAAGATACCATATGGAGCATCTGATGACTCCCAGGGATTTCTTCTATACCTATGTAGCATTGAACTTTTATCAGTCCATGACTATACATCATGTCCGAGATCCTACTATCATCCACTTCACCATAGACGGACGCCATGGTATCCTAGGAGCTAGACACATAGTAAAGGCCTTGTGCATTCCCTACAAGCTAGCACATCCAGAGGATTATCGAGTCTGGGCTCATCCTTCCAGAGTGACATGGTTCATATTCTGTCCAGAGGGGCATCCACATGCTAGTATTTGTTGAGGAAGGAGCTCCCTTTTAGCATGTTCTTTATAGATGCACTCCCGCTCCATAATATCCATCCGCTTTAGCATATGATGCAGAGGAGAGGAGCTTTGCTAGAGGCACTGTTTAGGATATCTGAGGGATTTTTCTTTAGCCCTCATCATCTCATTATGACCGCTCTTCTATACTTTGAAGAGAAGGTCCATAGGAAGAAGCTGCTCAGAGTGAATGCTATTCCACTTCTCTTCCCCAGATTGTTATGTCAGATCTTGGAGCACTTAGGATATCCATCTGAGCCTCAGCTTGAGCGTAGACGCATTTGTCGAGAGATATTCACTCTCGACAAATGGACGAGTATGACAGCCTATGATGCAGAGCCAGGAGCCCCAGTTGGACCAGAGCATCCAGAGCATCCAGAGGAGCCACAGCCAGTTGAGATACCAGCTGACATGAGAGCACCTACACCTACAGTGCCCTCATAGAGCTTATACCTGAGGATGCACCCTTTGCTCCTCCTGCCACAACACAGACTCCGCCTGTTATACCATCTACATCAGAGCCTCCTCCTCCATCTGAGTCTAGGATTGCCATATCCATTTATGAGTTCAGAGGCCTATGTCACACTTTGCAGGCATTGACCACTTCTCAGAGCATCCTGACTCAGTAGATGACAGCCCTTTGTGCCCATCAGGAGCAGATTATCGCCACCCAGACCCAGCATACTGCCATCTTTAGGCAGATACAGTAGCACTTGGGTATTCTATCGACTCCTAAGCACGCTATTCCTATCCCATCAAAGCCTGCAGTTCCATCACAGGGCCCTCCTGATTCATGCCTAATTGGTGTCTCAGCTGATTCGTGTCCAGCTGGTGCTCCTTGATTGAGGGATTAATCAACAAAATTTATAACCTATAACACCATATACTAGGGTAGCAAAGACAAAGCTACTATAGCATAATGGCTCTAGGATCGTTCACTGGGATGGGTTTTCACTTCACAAATGATATTAATTCAAAGCTGAATTGGTGCATTTTCATTTCAAGGTTAGCTTTAAAGGAAAACATAAAGATGCTTGAATGAAAAAGGAAAGGTTTTAAGCTAACCAAAAACAATAGCTGATTTTACTTACAAAGAAAAGTGTTTCTTGGAGTTTCAGATCACTAGGCTCAGATTCCTCATACAAAAAGGAGAATTCTGGTCACTTGTTTCTTTTCCTCGCATTAGAGAATTAACATATAGTTCCTTCTCCAACCGGTGTTGTACAGATGCTTCCCATTAATGGGTTCAAACACTAAATCCCTTTCACTGATGCATCTTGCAATGGCTCATACCTCTCACCTAGCACTTGCCATTCAAGGTGATATTTAACCTTGGATTACCCGTCAAAAGCTCGCAAGAGGTAACTAATGGATGTCTCCTAAGAGTCCAAAAGCTTACCAAGTGTTGGCTATTCTAGAAAATCCTACCTTCAAACCACCTCCCAGAGGCTCGCAAGGGGTAAACTAGTGAATCTCCATGGATGGAGATCACTTGCCTTACCAAGTGTTGGCCCAGGTGATTTAAAGGCGTTTTAAGTTAACTAAAAACATTAGAAACCATTCACGGGACACACTTTCTCTTCATTAACAACTAAAACAACAAAACTTCCAATTTATGCATGAGGAAACTCACCCGACTTTCTTCACTCCAAGAGACAAAGAGCCTAGCCTCTCATCCTCTGAGAAAACATCTCAGAGAATGTTTGGCTAGCAAGAAAATGAAAATGAAAGAGAAAATAAGAATATATAGGAAAAACAGAGCAAGTGCTCTGTATTTTACTTCCTTCCCAAAACTGTACAAAGGATCCCCTTGAACAAAAACACCAACACCCCAGAACAAGCTCCTCGGGCTCCCTTTAAACCAAAATTACAATGATAGCTATTCCCTTGATATTTTGCCAAATTCCTAGCTTAAAAACTAAGGAAACCTATCATTGGTGACTTACAAGGAGAATTTGGGCATTTGGGCAACAAAAATCTAATGAAAAAATATCTCCAAGTGTTGGTTACAAATATCGGGAAGCACTCAGGACCACTTCGCAGGTGAAAGGTGAGGTCTGCGAAATTTCGCAAGTGCACAAGAAGGGCTGCGAAATTTCTTCATAGCAACCAGCTACTTCAACACCTTCACAAAGTGGACTTCCATCTTGTGGTGTTTGGCTTCCATCGCGGCGTGAAGCTTCAGGGGAACTCCATAGCACTGTGCAAAAAGTGTTGCGAAATATCTCGCAACAAAAGTGCTGATTCCGCAGCACTTTTCTGAAGCCTTCCTTCAGCTTGGAGTGATTGGCTTCCAATGGCTGTAACTTCCTCATTTCAGCTCCAAATCGTACAAGGTTTGAAGCATTGGATTCTTGACTTCCTGAGCTTTGAAATGGTATATAGAATGTAGAAAATGGACTTCGGAAAGTGCTCCAAAAATGCGAAGGAAGACTGCAGCTGCAGTCCTCTGTTTTCTTCTTTGCTTTTCTCCTCTTTGCTTCTCTCCTTGCATTCCGGATTTTGCTTATGGAAAAAATGCTTCAAAGCTTTGATTCTTCATGTTTCTGAGCTCTTCATTGCTTTGCCATGGATTCCATATAACTCTCCTCAATCTCATAATGCTTTGGTGATCAAAATACTAACAAAAACACCAAAACTTACACATTTTGATTAGAATTGATTGAAAGGGGCCTTAACATGCTAATTGGGTTAAAAGGCACTAACTACTACTCAAAAGTGTTTAAAAGGATTAATTATAAGCTATCAAATAGCACTTTTTGAGTAGTAATCACCTCCTCTCATAGAGCAGACTATGCACCCTGAGGAGCTGACTATAGGAGAGACAGAGGCATCCATCCCGAGCATTCTGACCTTTGTAGTCGAGCCATCATCTTCACATGATCCTCCCACCACTATCTGATCATTTGCATTGTTTCCTTTCTGTATTTCCTTACTATAGTAGAACTTGTAATCCTATGCTTTTGATGTTTTATATATTGGGATTGGTTGTATTACTTGTTTTACTCTATAGTGTACTTTCATGAAGTAATACAAATCTATCATTTTTTTTAGTACTCTTGGCATTATTTTATTTTAATTCCTCTACTCATATCTCTTATTGTTTTTGAAACATGTGGTTTCTCCTAGTCTACTTGAACTCCATGTCACTCAGGAAGTACCACTTCCTCCATGTTTTTTAATCGCTCATGCCACATCAAGGACAATGTTCAGCTTGGTTGGGGGGAGAGTTGAGAAAGGAAGTTTTGTTATTAATGCTAAGTTATTTTGGTAATTTAGTTGCTTTCTGCTTAATTTTAATTTTTGTTTAGTTTGCAAAATGGAGACCTTCAGCTTGCAAAATTTCGCAGCCCATCTTACATGCCTGCAAAATCCTCCTGAGTGCTTCCAGATATTTGCAATCGACACTTTTAGATTTTTTCTTAAGATATTTGTTATTTAAATCCCCATTTTCTCCTTGTAATCCACCAATCATAGGATTCCTTAGTTAATAAGTAAGAACAAAGGGTGAATAACCTCATATATATAGGTTGTAATTTTCTTTACACATATATCTCGGGAGCTTGTTCTTAGAGACAACTTTTGTATAATTTTGAAGGAAGTAAAATACAGAGCTTTGCTCTGCCTTACCTACTCATTTTGATTGTATTTTTCTTACTAACCAAACAAGCTCTGAGGATGTTTCCTCAGAGAATGAGTGGCTAGACTTTTTGTCTCTTGGAGCTAAGGTAGATGGGTAAGGTGCCGAGTGCAAGAACTGGTAGTTTTGTTGTTTTAGCTGTTAATGAAGAGAAAGTGTGACCCGTTAATGGTTTCTATGTTTTTAGTTAATTTAAAACGCCTTTAAATCACCTGGGCCAACACTTGGTAAGGCAAGTGATCTCCGTCCATTGAGATGCACTAGTTTATCTCTTGCAAGCCTTTGAGAGGTGATTTGAAGGTAGAATTTTCTAGAATTGCCAACACCTGGTAAGCTTTTGGATTCCAAGGAAACATCCATTAGTTATCTCTTGCGAGCTTGAGAAGGGAAATCCAAGGCTAATGATCACCTTGAAGAGTAAATGCTAGGTGAGAGGCATGAGCCATTGCAAGATGAATTAGTGAGAGGGATTTAGTGTTTGAATCCAATAAAGGAAAGCATCTGTACCACACCGGTTAGAGAATTAACTATATGTTAATTCTCTAATGTGAGGAAAAGATTCAAGTGACCGGAACTCTGTTTTTGTTTGAGGAGCCTGACCCCAGTGATCCTAAAACTCCAAGAAACGCTTTTCTTTATAAGTAATTACCATTACCTTATTTTAGTTAGCTTGAAACCAATCCTTTTTAAACCAAATATTATGTTTTCTTTTATAGCTAACCTTGAAATGAAAAACCATCAATTCAACTTTGAATTAATGTCAATAGTAAGTTGAAAACCCTTCCTAGTGAACGATCCTAGAGCCACTATGCTATATTAGCTAAGGCTATCCTAGTGCATGGTGATAGAGGTTATAAATTTTGTTGATTACTCCTGTCTGAGGGCCAAACTCAAGGTACACTAGCTAGGCACGTAATCAATCCACAACTCTGAGCTTTTTGTAGCATCTAGAGCCTTAAGCTCATAACTCAAAGTGGTTTAAGTCAACCACAACCATGAGTTGTTCATAGTATCTGGAGTCATGAGCTCATGACTTAGAGTTGTTCATGTCATGCACATCCTTAAGCTCATGAAGCAGAATCATTCATATCATCTACATCCTTAAGCTGCTCATATCATTTAGAGGCTTAAACTCATGGGATCCTAAGTCATTCATATCACCCACAATGTTGAGCTATTCAAAGCATCCACAACATTGAGCTCACGACCTAGAGTAGCACATATCATCCAAAGCCTTGAGCTGTCCATAACATTTAGAGCTTTGAGATCATAACCCAGAGTCGTTCATGTTAACCACAACCCTGAGCTGTTCATAGCATTTAGAGCCTTGAGCTCACAACCTTGAGTCGTTCATGTAATTCATAACCCTGAGTTATTTATAACATTTAAAGCCTTGGGCTCATGATCAAGAATCGTTCATATCATCCACACCCTTGAGTTGTTCATATCATCTAAAGGCTTGAGATTAAAGGATCCTAAGTCGTTCATATCATCTATAACCCTAAGTTGTTCATAACATCCAGAGCCTTGAGTTAAATGACGGGAAAAACCCAGATCTCTTTGTTTACCAAGTCTGGATCAGGATAGGAATATGCATAACTATCCTTTTAAATTGTATACTTTAAAAGTATTCGAAAAGTGTTAAAAAAAACCATTCCTTGAATTTAGATGATCCTGAATAATATCCACATGGTGAAGATGAAGATTGAAATCGTAGAAGTCTCGTAATCCAAAGTCTTTAACTCGATGACTCGAACCTTGATCTTGTTGCACTTTTGGTAGGGAGGAAAAAGGGATTGAGGCTATGGCTCTCTACCTCTCTGGATGGTGGAAGACAAAAGTTATGGAAACCCTAACCCTTAGGGGGTATTTATAGGGTTCCTAAGTAGGATTAAGTGACTTTAGCCCACATGGGCTTGGGTCATTTAATCTAACTCAAAATGGGTTATAGTTTATTAATTAACTGAATAGTGCCTACTAATTAATCACTTAATCCAATCTAGAGACCTTGTTCACTTACCCCTATGCAACCTTACTCAATTACCAAAATGCCCTTATGCACAAAATTGAACTTAGAGCCAATTCCACCATCATAACCCATGCCAAGGTATATGAGATAAAAGTGGGGACCACTGGGACCTAGATGAATACTGGCTCCCTTAGAATCCAATTCTAAAGTTGATTCAACATCCCTCTATAGAGGATCAACTGAACTCTAGTATCCTATATAAATAACAACAAGACACCAAGTGCTCGGGTCCGTGACCTGGTATCCATTGTGTTCAATCTCCCCATGAACTAGTGTTTGTAGTCTAACAAGGTGAAAGCTATTAGTCTTTCAAGATTATGTCTACCATGCTTGAGTTACAAATCCTCCTATTATGTGTTCAATTGACATATCTTAGCTCTTAAAGAGCTTATGTCAACTTCCACTTAAGGAACTACAATGGCCATAGTTTCTATGAATAAAACTCCTTAGGATTACCCAATGGGACACTCTATCTCAATCCCAAGAGATATCATGGTGCCTTTATTGAGAATACGTATTGCTGCCGGCTTCCATTAATAGTGACCCAATCCATAGGGAATATATGATCAGCTTACGATCTCACCCATAGGTCAAAGCCACTACTAACTTCATAAAAAAATCAATATTCTCTCAAGGTTGAGACACAATACAATGAAGTAGCTTGGTGGAAATGCATCTAAGTCACGTGCAATGCAAAAGGTTGAGACAAGATTGCTCATAGAGTATAATACATGGAATAAGAATGGATAACAGTGAAACTGGAACATCATTAAATAAATAATGAATTCCAAATTTATTACACCGTGTCATGATTTTATGGGCTTTATCCTAACATTAATACCCATAGCTCATGACCTAGAGTAGTTCATGTCAACCACAAACCTAAGTTGTTCATATCATCTAGAGCTTTGAGCTCACAACCATGGGACGTGCTTGTCATCCATATCCTTGAGGTGTTCATAACGTTTAAAGCTTGGTGCTCATAACCAAGAATCATTCATATCTTCCAGAGCCCTAAGTCGTTCATAGAATCCAGTGGCCTGAGCTAACAGGATCATGAGTTGTTCATATCATCCACAACTTTGATTTGTTCATAGCATCTAGAGCCTTGAGCTCACAACATGGAGTTGTTCATTCATCGACAACCTTAAATTGTTCATAGCATCTAGAGCTCTTAGCTCATGACCCAAAGTAGTTCATGTCAACCATAACCCTAAGTTGTTCATAACATTTAAATCCTTGAGCTCACGACCTTTAGTCATTTATGCCATCCAAAGCCTTGAGTTGCTCACGACCAAGAATAGTTCATATCATCCACAACCTTGAACAATTGATGGAACCTAAAGGTTTGAACTCACAGGATCTCGAATCATTCATATCATTCACAACCTCAAGTAGTTTATAGCATCCAAACCCATGAATTGACAATATGAAGCAACTCATGTCATCCATAGGCCTACGTTGTTCATAGCATCTAAAACCCTAAGCTCACAACTTAAAGTTATTGATGTCAATCATATACCTGATCTGTTTATATCATCTAGAGCCCTGAGATCACAACCTTGAGTAGTTCATGTCCTCTACAGCCCTGAGTTGTTTATAACATTTAGTGGCTTGTGCTCAAAACCAAGAATCGTTCATATCATCCAAAGCCTTGAGTTGTTCATAGCATCTAGAGGCCTAAGCTCACAGGATCCTGAGTCATTCATATCATCCACAACTTTAACTTGTTCATAGCATCTAGAGACCTCTAAGCTCATAACATGACGTCGTTTATGTCATCCACATCCTTGAACTATTCATAGCATCTAAAGCCTTGAACTAGTGACTTGGAGTCATTTAGGTCATCCATAGCCTTGAGTTGTTCCTAATATCTAGAGCTCTGAGCTCATGACCTTGAGACATTCATGTCATCCATAGTCAAGAGTTGTTTATAGCATCTTAAACCCTAAGCTAAGCTCACGACCTTGAGTTGATCATGTCATCTACAACCCTGAGTTGTTCATAACATTTGGAGCCTTCTCCTCATGACCAAGAATCGTTTATATCACCTGAAGCCCTAAGTAGTTCATAGCATCTAAAGTCCTGAGCTCACAGGATCCTGAGTCATTCATATCATCCACAACATTGAGTTGGTCATATCATCTAGAGCCCTAAGCTCACAACACAAATTCATTCATGTCATCCATATCCTTGAACTATTCATAGCATCTAAAGCCCATAACTCACAAACATGAGTCGTTCATGTCAACCGTAACCTTGAGTTATTCATAACATCTAGAGCGTTGTGCTTACGACCCAGAGTTTTTCATGTCATCTAGAGCCCTGAGCTATTCTTGACATCTAAAGGCTAGAGCTCATGATTCTGAGTCGTTCATATCATATACAGCCTTAAGCTCTTCATAGAGCTCATGACTTGGAGTCGTTCCTGTTTCCACAGCCCTAAGTTATTCATAGATTCTAAAGGCCTGAGCTCATAGGATCCTAAGTCGATCATATCATCCATAACTTTGACTTGTTCATAGCTTCTAAAGCCCTGAGCTCACAACACGACGTCGTTTATGTCATCCACATCCCTGAACTGTTCATAGCATCTAGAACTCATGACTTGGAGTCAATTAGGCCATCCATAGCCTTGAGTCATTTCTAATATCTAGAGCCCTAAGCACCATCAATAGCCTTGAGTTGTTCCTAATATCTAGAGCCTTAAGCTCACGACCTTGAGACGTTCATGTCATCCATAGTTGAGAGTTGTTCATAGCATCTAGAGCCCTAAGCTCACAACCTTGAGTTGATCATGTCATGCACAAGCCTGAGTTGTTCATGTCATCCATAACCTTGAGTTGTTCATAACATTTGGAGCCTTCTCCTCATGACCAAGAATCGTTCATATCACCTAAAGCCCCATGTTTTTCATATCATCTAAAGGCCTGAGCTCATGGGATCCTGAGTCATTCGTATCATGCACAAAATTAAGTTGGTCATAACATTTAGAGCGTTGCACTTACGACCCATAATTTTTCATGTCATCTAGAGCCCTAAGCTGTTCTTAACATCCAAAGGCCAGAGCTAACAATCCTAACTCATTCATGTCATCTTTAGCCTTAAGCTCTTCATAGAGCTCATGAATTGGAGTCGTTCCTGTTTCCACGGCCCTAAGCTATTTATAGATTCTAAAGGCCTGAGCTCAGTGGATCCTGAGTCGATCATATCATCCATAACTTTGATTTGTTCATAGCTTCTAAAGCCCTGAGCTTATAACATGACATCGTTTATGTCATCCACATCCCTGAACTATTCATAGCATCTAAAACCTTAAACTCATGAATCAGAGTCATTTAGGTCATCCACAACCTTGAGCTATTCCTAACATCTAAAGTCCTGAGCTCACAACCTTGAGATGTTCATGTCATCCATATTCGAGAGTTGTTCATAGCATCTAAAGCCCTAAGCTCATGACTTTGAGTCATTCATGTCATCCCCAACCCTAAGTTATTCATAACATTTGGAGCCTTCTCCTCACGACCAAGAATCGTTCATATCACTCAAAGCCCTAAGTTGTTCACAGTATCTAAAGGCCTAAGCTCATGGGATCCCAAGTCATTCATATAATCCACAACTCTGAGTTGTTCATAGCTTCTAGAGCACTGAGCTCACCACATGGAGTCGTTCATGTCACCCACATACCTGAACTGTTCATAGCATTCAGAGCTCTTAACTCACGACCAAGATTCATTCATGTCAACCATAGCCCTGAGTTGTTGAGCTCACGAGCTAGGGTTGGTTATGTCATCTAGAGCCCTGAGTTGTTGTTAACATCTAGAGCCCATAGCTCATGATCTTGAGTCGTTCATGTCATCCACAACCTTAAGTTGTTCGTAGAGCTCAAAACTTGGAGTTGTTTAATTTTTCATAGCCCTGAGTTATTCATAGCATCTAGAGGCCTGAGCTCACAGGATCCTGAGACGTTCATATCATCCATAACTCTGAACAATTCATAGCATCTAAAGCCCTGAGCTCTTCATAGCATCTAGAGCCCTGAGTTGTTCATAGCATCTAGAGCCCTAAGTTCATGACCTTCAATGGTTCATGTCATCCACAACCCTTAGCTATTCATAACATTTAGAGCCTTGGCCTCATGACTAAAAATCGTTCACATCATCCACAACCATGAGCTATTCATAGCACCTAAAGGCTTGAGCTTATAGGATCACAAGTTGTTCATATCATCCACAACCCCGAGCAATTCATAGCATCTAAAACCATGAGCTCACGATATGCATATTAACCATAACCTTGAGCTATTCATAGCATCTAGAGCCCGAAGCTCATGACTTGGAGTCATTCCTGTCATCCACAGGCCTTAGTTGTTCATAACATCTAAAGCCCTGAGCTCAAGTCCTTGAGTCATTCATGTCATCCATGACCCTAAGTTGTTCATAACATTTAGCGTCATAGGCTCTTGATAAAAAATCATTCATATCATCCTCAACCTTGAGTTGTTCAAAGCATCTAAAGACGGTAGCTCACGGGATCGTAAGTCGTCTATATCATCCACAACTCTAAGTTGTTCATAGCATTTAAAGCCTTGAGCTGACAATATAGAGTCATTCATATCAACCACAACCTTAAGTTGATCATAGCATGAAGAGCCTGAGCTGACAACCTTGAGTCATTCATGTCATTCATAACCCTTACAGGTTCATAACATTTAGAGCCTTGGGTTCACGACCAAGAATAGTTCATATCATCCACAACCCTAAGCTATTCATAGCTCCTAGAGGCTTGAGCTCACAAGATTTTGAGTCATTCATATTGTCCACAACCTTAAGCTATTCATAGATTTTAGAGCCATGAGCTAAAGACGTGGAGCAACTCATATCATCCACAGGCTTGAGATGTTGATAGCATCTAGTGCCCTAAGCTCAAGATTCAGAGTCGTTCATATCGGCTATAAACATGAGTTGTTCATAACATTTAATACCCTAAGCTCACGACCTTGAGTCATTCATGTCATCTACAGTCCTAAGTTGTTCATAAGATTTAGAGCATTGGGCTCATGACCTAGAGTCATTCATTTCATGCAAAACCCTGAGCTATTAATATCATTTAGAGTCATTATCTCACAACCAAGAATTGTTCATGTCATTCTCAGCCTTAAGTTGTTCATAGAATCTATAGGCCTTAGATCATGGGATCTTGGGTCGTTCATATCATCCAGAACTCTGGGTTGTTCATAACATCTAGGCCTAAGCACATGACTCGAAGTCCTTCACATCGAACATAACCTTGGGGTGTTCATAGCATTTAGAGCCCTAAGCTCATGACCTAGAGTCATTCATGTCATCCACAACCCTGAGTTATTCATTGTAATTAGGATCATAGGCTCATGACCAAGAATCATACATATCATCCTTAGCCATATGTTGTTCATAGCATCTAGAGGCCTCAACTCATAGGATCCCAAGTTGTTCATATCATCCTTAACTATGAGCTATTCATAGCATCTAAAGCCCTAAGCTCACAACCTGAAGTCGTTCATGTCAACCATAGCCCTGACCTATTCATAGTATCTAGAGCCCTAAGCTCATGACCACGAGTCGTTCATGTCAGACATTATCTTAAGCTGTACATAGCATATAGAGCCTTGAGCTCACAACCTGAAGTCATTCATGTCATCCACAACCATGAGTTATTGATGGCATTTGAAGCCATGGGCACACGACTAAGAATTGTTCATATAATCAACACCCCTGAGCTTTTCATAGAATCTAAAGGCCTAAGCTCATGGGATCCATAGTTGTTCATATCATCCATAACCCTAGGTTGTTCCTAGCATCCAAAGTCGTAAGCTCATGACCGAGATTCATTCATGTCATCCACAACCCTAAGCTATTCTTAGCATTTAGAGTCATACGCTCACAAACAAGAACCGTTCATATGATCCTCAACCTTGAGTTGTTCATAGCATCTAAAGGTCTAAGATCATGGGATCCTGGTCGTTCATATCATCCACAACTTTGAGTTATTCATCGCATCTAGAGCCCGGAGCACATAACTCAAAATCCTACATGTTAACTATAGCCCTGAGCTATTCATTGCATCTAGAGCCCTGAGCTCACGACCTAGATTCTTTCATATCATCCACAACCTTGAGTTGCTCATAACATTTAAACTCATAGGCTCAAGACCAAGAATTGTTCATATCGTCCTTATTCCTAAGTTGTTCATAGCATCTAGAGGCCTTAACTCATAGGATCCTGAGTTGTTCATATCATCCACAACTCCGAGATGTTCATAACATCTAGAGCCTTGGGCTCACGACCTAAAGTCATTCATGTCAACCATAACCTGAGTTGTTTATAGTATCTAGACACCTAAGCTCACAAACCAGAGTTGTTCATGTTAACCACTACCTTAGGTGTTCATGGCATCTATGGTCCTGAGCTCATGACTTGAAGTCGTTTATGTCCACCATGACCTAGAGATTTTCATAGCATCCAAAACACTTAGCTCATAACTTGAAGTTGTTCATGTCAACTAGAACCCCGAGTTGTTCATAATATCTAGAGCTCTAAGCTTATGACTCAAAGTCCTAAGCTCATGATATATAATAGTTCATATCATCCACAACCTTGAGTTATTCATAGTATTTAGATGCCTAAGCTCATGGGATCCTGAGTCATTCATATCATCCACAATATTAAGCTGTGCATAGCATCTAGAGCTCTAAGCTCACGATCGACAATCATTCAGGTCAACCATAGCTCTGAGTTGCTCATAGTATCTAAAGCCCTGAGCTCACAATTTGTAGTTGTTCATGTCATCCATAGCTCTGAGCTATTCATAGCATTTAGAGCCCTAAGCTCACGACTGGGAGTCATTCATGTAAACCACAACCCTTAGCTATTCATAACATCTAGAGCCCTAAGCTCACGACCCGAAATCATACATGTCATCCGTAACCTTGAGCTATTCATTGCATCTAAAATCCTGAGCTCACAACTCGAAGTCATTCATATCAACCACAGCTCCGAGCTACTCATAGCATTTAAAGCTCTAAGCTTACAACCTGGAGTTGTTCATGTCATCCTTAGCCTTGAGCTCTTCATAACATTTAGAGCCCTAAGCTCACAACTGGGAGTCATTCATGTAAGACATAACCCTAAGCTATTCATAGCATCTAGAGCCCTAAGCTAACGACCCAGAATCATCCGTATCATCCATCGCCTTGAGCTATTCATTGCATCTAGAGTCCTTAGCTCACAACTCAGAGTCGTTCATATCAACCACAACTCTGAGTTGTTTATAGCATCTAGAGCCCTATGCTCAGGACCCAAAGTTGTTCATGTCATCCACAACCCTAAGTTGTTTATAACATTTAGATTCATAGGCTCACGACCAAGAATCGTTTGTATCATCCTTAACCCTAAGTTGTTCATAGCATCTAGAGGTATTGGCTCGTAGGATCCCGAGTTGTTCATTTCATACACAACTCTGAGTTGTTCATAGCATTTAGAGCTCTGTGCTCATGACTTGGAGTCATTCAAGTAAACCTTAACCCTAAGTTGTTCATAGCATCTAGAGCCCTAAACTTAAGACCTAGAGTCATTGATGTCAAGCATCGGCCTGAGTTGTTCATAGAATATGGAACCTTGAGCTCACGACTAGGTATCATTCATGCTCACTAAGACTTAAAGCTTTTGTTAGTATCTAGAGCCATGTGCTTATGAGCCAAAGTCATTGATGTCAACCACAACCATGAGTTGTTCATAGCACTTAGAGCCCTAAGCTCACAACCTAGAGTCATTCATGTCATCCACAACTTTGAGCTTTTCATGGCATCTAGAGCCCTAAGCTAACGATTTGGAGTAATTCATGTCAACTAGAGCCCTCTGTTGTTAATAGCATTTAAACTCATAGGCTTAGGACCAAAAATCGTTCATATCATTCTCAACCCTTAGTTCTTCATAGCATCTAGAGGCCTAAGCTCATAAGAACTTGAGTCATTACTATCATCCATAACGCTCAGTTATTCATAGCATTTAGAGCCCTGAGTGTATGACTCGGAGTCGTTCATGTCAACCACCAGCATGAGCTTTTCATAGTATATGGAGCCCTAAGCTCACAACCTAAAGTTCTTCATCTCAACCACAATCGGGAGCTTTTCATAGCATGTAGAGTCCTAAGTTCATGACTCAAAATAATTCATGTCAATGATGGCCCTAAGCTATGCATAGCATATACTGGCCTGAGCTAACGAGTAGGAGTTATTCATGCCATCCACAGCCTTGAGCTGTTCATAGGATTGAGACTTACAGGCTCATGACCGTGAATCATTCGTATCATCCAATGCCTTGAGTTGTTCATATCATCTAGAGGATTGAGCTTACGGGATCCTTAGTCGTTCATATCATCCATAACTCTGAGTTGTTCATAGCATCTATAACTTTAAGCTCACAACCCAGATTCGTTCTTGTCAACCATAGGCCTGAGCTTCGTGTAGTATCTACAGCCCTAAGCTTACGACTTAGAGTCATTCATGTTAACCATAGCCTAAATTTATTTATAGTATCTAGAGCCTTGAGCTCACGACCTGGAGTCATTTATGTCCTTCATAGCTTAGAGTTTTTCATTGCATCTAAAGCCTCGAGCTCATGACCCGGAGTTGTTCATGTCAACCACAACCCTATGTTGTTCATAGCATCTAGAACCTTGAGTCCAGGACTCAGAGTCGTTCATGTCATCCTTAGCCCTTAGCTCATGATGCAGAATTATTCATCTAAACTTAAACCTTGAGCTATGCATAACATCTAGAGGCTTGAGCTTAAGGGATCTCAAGTTGTTCATATCATCCATAATATTGAGTTGTTGATAAAATCTACTTGAACTCATGAGCCGGAGTAGCACATATCTTCCATAACCCTATGTTATTCATAGCATCGAGAGCCTTGAGCTCATGACTCGGAGTCATTCATGTAACCACAACTCTGAGCTGTTTATAGCATCTAAAGCCCTGAGCTAATGACCAGGAGTCATTCATGTCATCCACAAGTCTAAGCTTTTAATTACATTTAGAGCCTTGACCTCATGACTCAAAGTCCTTAATTTCATCCACAACCTTGAGTTGTTCATAGCATTTGGGCTCATAGGCTCATGACCAAGAATCATTGATATGATCCTCTGCCTTGAACTATTCATAGCATCTAAAGGTCTAAGATCATGGGATACTGAGTCATTCATATCATCCAAAACTGTGAGTTGTTCATAGCATCTAGAGCCTTAAGCTCACGACCCAAAGTTGTTCATGTTAGCCACAACCTTGAGCTCATAACCCGAAGTCCTACATATCATCCATTGCCATGAACTTTTCAAAGCATCTAATGTCTTAAGCTTAGGACATGGAGTCGTTTATGTCCACCATAACCTTAAGCTATTCATAGGATCTAGAGCCCTTAGCACATGACTCAGAGTCGTTCATGTCATCCACAACCCTCAACTGTTCATAGCATCTAAAACCTAAGTTGACAAGATCCCAAGTCATTCTAATAATCCAAAACCCTAAGCTTTTCATATCATCTAAAGCCTTATGTTAACGATGAGAGTAGCTCATGTCATCCAAAATCATGGGCTATTCTCAATGTATAGAGCCCTGAGCTCATGACCCCAAGACGTTCCTCTCAACCATAACCTTAAGCTACTCATAGCATCTAGAGTTTTGAGATCATGATCCCAAGTCTTTCATGTTAACCATAACCTTGAATTGTTCATAACATCTAGAGCCCTGAGATCATGACCTGATTCGTTCCCAATTGGTGTATCAACTGATTCATGTCGTCTCAATGGTCCCTAACAATGGTGCCATTTGATTCGTACCCAGCTGGTGCCTTGATTCCAGTCCTCAGACAGGAGCAATCAACAAAATTTATAACCTATTACACCATGTACTAGGATAGCCTCAGCTAGCATAGCATAGTCGCTCTAGGGTTGTTCACTGGGATGGGTTTTCACTTCACAATTGATACCAATTCAAAGTTGAATTGGTGTCTTTTCATTTCAAGGTTAACTTTAAAAGAAAACATAATCTTTGGTTGAAAAGGTTGGTTTTAAGCTAACCAAAAATAGTAACTAATTTTAACTACAAAGAAAAGTGTTTCTTGGAGTTTCAGATCACTAGGCTCAGGTTCCTTATACAAAAAGGGAGTTCCGATCACTTGCTTCTTTTCCTTGTATTGGAGATTTAACATATAGTTATTTCCCAAACCGGTGTGGTACAGATGCTTCCCCTTAATGGGTTCAAACACTAAATCCCTTTCACTGATTCATCTTGCAATGTCTCATGCCTCTCACTTAGCATTTTCCATTCAAGGTGATCCTTAACCTTAGATTACCCATCAAAAGCTCGCAAGAGATAACTAATGGATGTCTCCTTAGAGTCCAAAAGCTTACCAAGTGTTGGCTATTCTAGAAAATCCTACCTTTAAACCACCTCCCAAAGGCTCGCAAGAGGTAAACTAGTGCATCTCAATGGATGGAGATCACTTGCCTTACCAAGTGTTGGCGCAGGTGATTTCAAGGTGCTTTAAGTTAACTAAAAAGATAAAAACCATTAACGGGTCACACTTTCTCTTCATTAAAAACTAAAACAACAAAACTTCCAATTTATGCATGTGGAAACTTACCCGGCTTTCTTCACTCCAAGAGACAAAGAGCCTAGCCACTCATCCTCTGAGGAAACATCCTCAGAGCTTGATTTTCTAGAAATAAAAATAACGAGAAAACAAAAATATGAAGGAAAAATAGAACAAGTGCTCTGTAAAAATATATTTCTTCATCTCGTTGGATTACATATGTTACAAGCGTATCTTTCTTTACATTGATTCGAAGATATATATAGCAAAGATATTTTCTAAGAAATATCCCAATAATATCTTTGACTGATTACAAGGAGAAAATAGAAATTTACAAAATATCTTGAGAAAAAATCTAACTTAGTCAGTTGCAAATATCTGAGAGTTCATAGGTGGATTCTGCAAGGTGAGTCACACTTTGAATTGTCCATTTTGCAAGTTTTGATCTTTGGTTTTGCAAGTTGAATTTGTGATTTCACAACTTGGAGGTGATTTGCAATTTGTTTTGTAGTTTGGAGGTGATTTCGCAACGTGGTTCATATCTTGGAGGTGATTTCGTAGAGGAGAGGCATTTTTGACAACCCATTTCATAGCCCATTTAGCAGCTACCAATTAGGGGTACGGAACTGTGAAATGGCACTATGTGCAAGGGATGGTTTCGCAGCTGCGAAACACCCTGCGAAATTTTCGCAGCTCAATTCGCTCAACTTTGCGTGGTTGTCTTCAAATGGTCATAACTTCTTCATTTCAACTCCAATTCATGGACCGTTTAAAGCGTTAGACTTCTGCCTTCCCGAGCTTTGAAACGACATATAGTATGCATGAAATGGACTCTACGAAGTACTCTAAATGTGTCCAATAGTTTCTATCCTCTTGAATTCTTCATGTTAGATTTCTTTCTTTTTCCTCCTTGCATTCTTGATTTGGCTTTGGCAAAGGACTACAAAGCTCCAAAGCTTGAATTCTTCATGTAAATGAGCTTCCATTTGCTTTGCCATGGCTCCCTCATCTTAGATTGCTTTGGTGATCAAAAAGCTATCAAAAACACCAAAACTTAACACAATTTGATTAGAAACGATTGCAAGGGTCCTTAACATGCCAATTGAGTTAAAAGGTTATAACTACTACTCAAAAGTGTTTAAACGAGTTAATTACAAGCTATAAAATAGCACTTTTTGAGTAGTAATCATGACCCAAAGTTGACCATATCATAAAAAATTCTGAGCTATTCATAGCATCTCGAACCCTAATGTCATAACCCAATATTGTTCATTTCAACCAAAAACCATGAGCTCTTCCTAGCTTCTAAAGTCTTCAACTCACAACCTAGAGTCATTCATGTCATCCACAGCCCTAAGCTATGCCTAGCTCTAGAGCCTTGAAGTCACAAGTCAGAGTCATTGATGTAAAGTAGAACCCTAAACTGTTCATCGCATCTAGAGCCTTGAGCTCAAGGGATCTCGAGTCTTTCATATTATCTATAACATTGAGTTGTTCATAGCATCTTAAGCCCTAAGGTCATTACTTGGAGTAGCTTATGTCATCCATAACCCTAAGTTACTCCTAGCATTTAGAGCCTTGAGCTCAAATGTAGGAGTCGTTCATGTCAACCACAATTGTCACTTATTCATAGCACCTAGAGCCTTGAGCTCACAACCCCAAGTTAATCATGTCATGCATACCCCTAAGTTGTTCATAGAATCTAGAACCCTCATCTCATGACTCGGAGTCATTCATGTCAACCACAACCATGAGTTATTCATGGCATCTAAAGTGCTTAGTGCATGACCTAGAGTCATGCATGTCAACCACTACCATGCATAGTTGATTCGTGCTCGATTGGTGTTCCAATTGATTCAACTCAATTGATGTGCTTTGATCTCAATCCTCAGATGGGAGTAATAAAAAAAATTTATAAACCTATTTCACCATATACCGGGGTAGCATTTAGCTAGCATAGTATAGTGGCTCTAGGATCGTCCACAGAGATGGGTTTTCACTTCGCAATTGATATTAGTTCAAAAACTGAATTGGTGCTTTTTCTTTTCTTTGTTAGCTTTAAAAGAAGACATAAGTTTGAATGAAAACGGGTGGTATTAAGCTAACCTAACATAAAGTACCTAAAATTAACTAGAAAGAAATTAGAAAGAAAGGTGTTTCTTGGGATTTCAGGTTACGAGGATCAAGTGCCAACTGCAAAGTGGGAAATTCCGGATTTTTCTCCTCGCATTGGGGATTTAACCTATAGTTATTTGCCGAACCGGTATAGGTTTAAAAATGAAGATTTAATCCATAAAAAGTCAATAGAAATGGTAGTCAAGTTCCATTAATGGCTTTAGACACTATGGGTCTTCACCTTGAACCACATTCCAATGGCTCGTACATGATAACTAATGGACTGATATGGATCTAGCAATAAGCATCCACAGAGACCTGAAGCTTACAATGTATTGGCCATTCAAAGTGATTATAAGGGATTTAAAGCAAAACTTTAGATTTAGAAGCCATTTATGAACTCCAACTACCTGTATTTAACGCACGAGAGTTTTCCACTTTTGCATCTGGACTTTTCACCTAGCTTCCTTTACTCCAAGAAACCAAAAGCCTAGCCTCTCATCCTCTGAGGAAAAATCCTTGATGCGACTCATGGTAGCTTAGCTTTAAAGGCGTATCAACAAAATTTATACCTTAGATACTATTACTAAAGTAGCCAAGCTACTGTAGCATAGTGGTTCTAGGATCGTTCACTGGGAAGGGTTTTCGCAAACACAAGTGATATTCAAATTAGGAAAATAGGTGATTTTCTTATGGATGTTAGCTTTAAAAGAAGATGTAAATGTTTTAGAAAGATTTAAACTAATTTAAGCTAACATTAAAGACTAAAATGAAAGGGTGTAAAAACAAGTTTCTCAAAGATAGTATGCAATTTTGAAAAGTGGAGCAAAAATGAATTCGCACCGGGTAGGGGAGGTATGCGAAATTCGCATACCTCAAAAGGGGGTGTGCGAAATTTGCTGAACTTGATTTTTCCTCCCCTGTTTTCCCCTGTTTCCACCAAGACTTCATTCTTCAAGCCTTCCTACCTACATGAACACTTCAAAACTCATCTCAAAAACATATTAAAACTAAATTAAAGCTAAGAATTCAAACTAAAATATGCATAAATTTAAAGAAAGCATAGAATTTAAATGAAGTTGATAGCATGTACCCCAAAAAAGAAGATGAACTATTTAGCTCATCCTCACTCACACACCCATGTCATGCTGAATTCCCCCTGGATCCCAAACAAAATTGGCATCCTTCCCATTTGGTCCAAGGGAATTCGTTTCTCTTCTCTTCCCTAGAGAAGTGGATGCTTTAAAGGATTCAAGTAACCCTTTATCATCTTGAACCTTATGATTTTCAATGGAAGGTTGGTCCATAGAGTTGTCATAGCAATCCCCCACCAAAGTGTCGATCATCAACACTTTCCTTGATCTTTTTGCATTGGTTCCTTGAAGGTTATGGTGGGGTTGAGGAGGAAGCGTCCTTTTCTCCCTTGCTATGTCGAGATTGGTGAGCTTCTCAATGGAGTCTTGAACTTTTTCTATCCTTAGTGATAGATCATTATAAACCTCATCCATTCTTACATTTATTGAACTCTCCAAATTATCAATCTTTTCATTAAGATGAGAGTTGATCTTTTGTTGCTCACCTACAAAGTCCTGCATGACTTTGCTTATCTTCAAAATGGCTTGCTCCAATGAAGATGTACTCATTGATGGTTAAGGTTGAGATTGGGTTGTAAGGTTGGGATGGTTATTCCAGCTTGAGGTGTAGGAGCTTTGGTAACCGCGCATTTCTCTCATAGTTGGAATGGTAGGGCACTCCCCTACCGTATGCTCATATGAATCATCTCTATTCAAAGCATACTTACTACCCCATTGGCTTTGTTGAACTTGCCTTTTCCCCAATTCAATCTGATACCTCATGGATAGGTATGCGAATTTGTCATTCGGTTGATGTTGAGGTTGGCTTGTAAGGTTGGGATGGTTTACATACTTAAATGAAGTTGGCATGGCTTGTGGTTGTGCTTCAGTATGCACATTTCTCAATTCAAACTCTTCTATCGTTCTAGCCATAGATGCTAGCTTTGCCTTCATGCTCATGTCTTCATTCAAAGCATTCTTACTACCCCATTGGCTTTGTTGAACCTGCCTTTTCCCTAATTCAATCTGATCCCTCATGGATAAGTATGCAAATTTGTCCTTCTCATGATCATAATGAGAGCTTTGATCTTCATGTGGAATTTCCATTTCTAAAAATGATATTCAACTAAGGCTCTTTTCTTCAACTTGTAGCAGGGTTCCCTCTTGGTCTCGAATCCAACAAGGAATGCACAAATTGAAATTAAAACAAAAATAAAAGAAAAGAGAATAAAAAATTTAACTAAATAAAAAAAAAATTAGAAGAAAACTCACCAAACTTGTGATGAAGATCACAAGTTACCCTTAATGGTTGCTTCACTGTGCTTGTGGCACCTTCCCCGGCAGCGGCGCCATTTGATGCGACTCATGGTAGCTTAGCTTTAAAGGCGTATCAACAAAATTTATACCTTAGATACTATTACTAAAGTAGCCAAGCTACTATAGCATAGTGGTTCTAGGATCGTTCACTGGGAAGGGTTTTCGCAAACACAAGTGATATTCAAATTAGGAAAATAGGTGATTTTCTTATGGATGTTAGCTTTAAAAGAAGATGTAAATGTTTTAGAAAGATTTAAACTAATTTAAGCTAACATTAAAGACTAAAATGAAAGGGTGTAAAAACAAGTTTCTCAAAGATAGGATAGCTATGCTCTGGCTCTTATGCAAATTGGAAATCTCAGGATAGGCTCCTCGCGTTGGGGTTGCAACTATGGTGATGCTTGCTTCCCGAACCGGTATGGATTTAGCAAATCAAGTTTTAATCCTTTAAAATGGCAAAACAGATGGTAGTGAATTTCATCAATGGTTATTCACCTTAGACTTCCTTTGAATGGCTCGTAAGAGATAACTAATGGTCTAAAGCCAAAAGCTTACCAAATATTGGCAACTCAAAGTCATTCCAAGTGATAAACTCACCTTTCAATGGCCATTGAAATTGGTTCTAATGGATTAATGCAAAACTTGGAATTGAAAACCTCACCTTCCAATAGCTCGTAGGAGATAACTAATGGATAGAAATCCAAAAGCTTATCAAGTATTGGTCATTGGAAGTTGTCTAATGGAAATAAAAACTAAACTTTGCATTAATGAACCATTAATGAAAAACGACTACCTTACCTTCCGGGTGCGAGAAATTTCCATGGGAATGCATCCAAGCCATCACATAACATCCATACTTTGAGAAACTTAAAAGGCTAGCCTCTCATCCTTGGGGATTTCATCCACCAAGGATGTTTGGCTACTAAGAAAATAAGAAAGAGAAGAGAAGGAGAAACAGAGCAAGGCTCTGTGGTATATTTCAATATATACGGGTATATTACATAAATTTCTCCATATGTTTCAACGGATGCAAAGGAGTATAAATAGAGAAGCTTTTCCATCCTTCCTAGCTAAGAAATCTTATGATTAGTGGATTACAAGGAGAAGAATGGAAATTTATACAAAAATATCTAAAAAGAAAAGATCTCGTGTGGAGTCGGCAAAACAGGGGAGGAGGTGTGCGAATTTCGCACAGGTATGCGAATTTCGCATACCCTTCAGAAGGTATGCGAAATTTTCGCATACCTGGAGCAGTTCTCTTCCGAAAGTCATAACTTCCTCGTTTCAGCTCCAAATCGTGCACGGTTTGAAGCGTTGGATTCTTGACTTCTTGAGCTTCGAAACGGTATATAGCATGTAAAAAATGGACTTCGGGAAGTGCTCCAAAAGTTCCAAAGAACACTGCAGCTGCTCACTTCAGATTTCCTCCTTGCTTCTCTTTGCTTTTCTTTTGCTTTTCTTTGCTTCTCTTTGCTTTTCTTTGCTTTTCTTTGCTTTTCTTCTTTGGTTGGATTGTCTAAGTAGCTCCTCCATCATTTGGCATGCTTGAATTGATTCATAAGCTGATATAAACATGTAAACTTGCCACAAAATGGTTAAAACCAATTACTAAGGACCTTAATGAATTAATTGGGTTAAATGAATATGATTACTACTCAAAGGTGCTTAAAACCATTATAATTAGGTCTACAAAATAGCACTTTTTGGTAGTAATCAATCCTCAGAGTTTGATTGGCTAGAAAGAAAACTAACGAGAAAACAAGAATATATATGAAAAACAGAGCAAGTGCTCTGTTCGTTGATTCTATATATGATATATTATATGATGGATCTCTTTTACAATGGATGCAAGGGAATATATATAGAGAAGTTTTTCTAACCTTCCTAGCTAAGAAATCTTATGGTTGGTGGATTATAAGGAGAAGAATGGAAATTTATACAAAAATATCTGAAGAAAAGATCTAAAAGAGTCGGTGCACAAATATCCTAGTTCGTATGTAGATTTCGCACGTTGCATGGTGACTTGCGAAAATCTCGCAAGTTGATTTCGCAACTTGGAATCCATTTTTGCACGTTGAGTTCCAAGTTCACAAGTTGCAAAATCACTTTCGCAAGTTGGGCTTCTCTATGACTGTGCGGCTGTATTCCATTTCCATTTCGCAAGGTAGGCTTTAATTTAGCACGTTGGAGTTCCAATTTCGCAAGGTGCGAATTTGTCCCTCAGCTTGATGTAGTTGTCTTCCGAAGGCCATATCTTCCTCATTTCAGCTCCAAATCATACACGATTTGAAGCGTTGGATTCTTGACTTCCTGAGCTTTGAAATGGTATATATCATGTAGAAAATGGACTTCGGTAGGTGCTCCAAAAGTGAAAAATAAGACTGCAATTTCTGTCCTCTATTTTCTTCACTCTGTTTTTCCTCTCTCCATTGTTCTTTCCTTGCATACTTTGAACGAATTTGGAAAAGGGCTATGAAGCTCCAAAGCTTGGTTCTTCATGAATTTGAGCTTCCAAAAGCTTTTCCATGAACTATATATAGCTCTCCCTCATTCTTGGATTGCTTTGGTGTAGCTAAAAGCTATCAAAAACACCAAAACTTAACATAATTTGATTAGAAACAATTGCAAGGGTCCTTAACATGTCAATTGAGTTAAAAGTTAATAATTACTACTCAAGGGTGTTTAAAAGAGTTAATTACAAGCTACAAAATAGCACTTTTTGAGTAGTAATTAATAGTTCATAACATCTAAGGCCTTGAGCTCATGACCCAAAGTTGTTCATGTCATCCATAACCCTGAGCTTTTCGTACCATCTAGAGCCCCAAGCTCATGACCCAAAGTTGTTCATGTCATCCATAGCCCTAAGCTTTTCATTGCATCTAGAGCCCTAGGCTCATAGCCTAAATTCATTTATCACATCCACAATCCTTAGCTATTGATAGCATCTACAACCCTAAGCTTAAGACCCAGAGTCGTTCATGTCATCCACAACCCTATGCTGTTTAGAACATCTAGAGCCCTTATCTTATAACCCATAGTCATTCATGTCATCCATAGCCCTGAGCTTTTTATAATATCTAGAGCTATAAGTTGACAACCCAAAGTCATTCATGTCGACTATTGCCTTAAGCTGTTCATTATGCCAAAAGCCCTAAGCTCATGACTCAGAGTCATTCATGCCATCCATAGCCTTGACCTTTTCTTAACATCTAAAGACATCATCTCACAACTCAGGGTCCTTCATGACATCCATAACCCTAAGTTTTTCATAACATTTAGAACCTTAAGCTCATGACATGAAGTCATTTAAGTCATCCACAACCCGGACATGTTTATAGCATCTAAAGCCTTAATCTCATGACCAAGAGTCATTCATGTCAACCACAAGTGTGAGTTGTTCAAAGCATCTAGAACACTTAGCTCACAACCCAAATTCATGCATGTGAACCACTACCCTGGCCTATTCATAACATCTAAAGTCCTGAAGTCATGACCATGAGTCGTTCATGTCATCCCCAACCCTGAGTTTTTCATACCATTTAGAGTCCTAAGCTCACGACTCGGATTCATTCATGTCATCCAAAGCCTTGAGTTGTTCATAGCATCTAGAGCCCTAAGCCCATGACTTGAAGTGGTCTATCTCATCGACATCCCTTAATTGTTCATGGCATGAAGAACCCTAATCTCAAGACCCAGAGTCGTTCATGTTATCTAGATTCCTGAGTTGTTCATAGCATCTAGATCTCTTAGCTCATAACCCTAAGTTGTTAATGTCATCCACACACCCTTGAGCTTTTCATAGCATTTAGAGCCCTCCTCTCCTGACCTAGAGTCATTCATGTCAACCACTCCCCTGAGTTGTTCATAGCATCTAAATCCCTAAGCTCATAACCCAAAGTCGCTCATGACTTAAAGTCCTTTATCTCATCCATAACCCTAAGACTTTGATAGCATCTATAGCCCTGAGCTCATAACCTAGAGCCATTCATGTTATCCATAGCCCTCAGCTGTTCATAGCATCCTAAACCTAAGTTCACAACATGAAGTCATTTATGTCATCCATAGCCTTGAGTTGTTGATAGCATCTAGGGCCCTATGCTTGCAACCTGGAGTTGTTCATGTGAACCATAACCTTGAGCCAATCATAGTACTTAGAGCCCTAAGCTCATTACCCAAAGTTGTTCATGTCATCCATAACCCTCACCTGTTTATAGCATCTAAAGCCCTGAGCTCAGGACTTAGAGTTGGTCGGGTCAACCATAACCCTGAGCTATTCATAGCATCTAGAGCCCTAAGCTCACGACCTAGAGTCGTTCATCTTAACCATAGTCATGAGCTGTTCATCTCATCTGAGCCCTCAAGTCACAAGCCAAAGTCATTCATGTCATCCAGAATCCATAGCTTTTCCTAGCATCTAAAGCCTTAAGTTCACGACCTATAGTCGTTCATATCAACCATAACCCTAAGTTGTTCATAGCATCTTGAGCCTTGAGCTCACACAATCTCGATTCATTCATATCATCTATAATGCTAAGTTGTTCATAGCATCTACTGCCCGAAGCTAATGACCTGGAGTTGCTCATGTCTTTCACTGCCCTAAGCTATTCATAACATCTAGAGCTCTAAGCTTATGTGCAATAGTTTTTCATGTCAGCCATAGCCTTAAGCTATTCAATATATCTAAAGCCCTAAGCTCATGACCTGAAGTCATTCATGTCATCCACATTTGTGTGCTCATGACGCAAAATCATTCATATCATTCATAACCCTTACATGTGCATAACATCTAAAGGCATGAGCTCACGGGATCTAGAGTCGTTCATTTCATCCACAATGCTAAGTTGTTGATAGCATCCATCACCCTGAGCTCACGACCTGGAGTTTTTCGTGTCAACCAGAACCTTGAGTTGTTCATAGAATCTAAAGCCTTGAGCTCAGGACTTTGAGTCATTCATGTCATCCATAATCCTAAGATTTTAATAGCATCTAGATCCCTAAGCTCACAATATCGACTCGATCATGTCAACGACATCCCTGAGCTATTCATAGCATTTAGGGCCTTGAGCTCACACTTGGAGTCATTCATGTCATCCACAACCTTATCATTTTCATATCATATAAAGCCCTAAGATCACAAATTGGAGAGATTCATGTCTACCACAACATTGAGTTGTTCATAGAAACTATAGCCCTGAGCTCCGGACTTGGAGTCATTTATGTCAACCACAACTTTGAGCTATTTATAACATCTAGAGCCTTGAGATCATGACCCAAAGTTGTCAATGTCATCCACAACCTTAAGTTGTTCATTGTATTTAGAGCCATGAGATCACAACCAAGAATCGTTCATACCAACTACACCCCTAACCTATTCGTACCATCTAAAGGCCTAAGCACGTAGGATCTTGAGTCGTTTAGATCATCCATAACTTTGAGCTATTCACAGAATCCAGAACGATGAGGTAACCATCGAGAGTAGCTCATGTCATTTGTAGTCCTGAGTTGTTCATATCATCGAGAGCCCTGAGCTCACAACCTAGAATCTTTCATTTCAATAACACCCTTAGGCTATTTGTAGCATCTAAATCCCTGAGCTCACGATTCGTAGTAATTCAGGTCAACCACAACCTAGAGATGTTCATAGCATCTAGAGCCCTAAGCTCACAAACCAGAGTCCTTCATCTCATCCATAGCCATCAACTGTTCATAGCATCTAGAGCCCTCAGCTCATGACCTAGAGTCATTCATTTCAACAACTCTGAGTTGCTCATAGCACCTAGAGCCCTTGGTTGATGACCTAGAGTCATTCATGTCATCCACAACCCTGAGCTACTCTTAGGTTTTAGAGTCATGAGCTCATGATTGGGAATCATTTATGTCAACCACTACCTTAAGCTATACGTAGGATCTAAAGCTTTGAGCTCATGACCCGGAGTCCTTCATGTCATCTACAACCTTGAGTTGTTCAACGTGTCTAGAGGCTTAAGCTCATGACATTAAGTCGTTCATGTCATCCACAACCCTTATATGTGGATAACATATGGAGACATGAGTTCACGAGATTTGGAGTCATTCGTTCATCCACAATGGTGAGTTGTTGATAACATCCATTGCCTTAAGCTTATGACCTAGAGTAGCTCATATCATTTATTGCCCTAAGTTGTTCATACCATCTAGGGCCTTGAGACCATAACCTGTAGTTGTTCATGTCAACCACAACCTTGAGGTGTTCATAGATTCTACAGCCTTGAGCTCACGACCCATAGTCATTTGTGTCATCCACAACCCTGAGCTATTAATAACATCTAGAGCCCTAAGCTCACATCCTCAACTCAATCATGTCAACCACACCCTTGAGCTATTCATAGCATTTAAAGCCTTTAGCTCATGACCTAGAGTCATTCATGTCATCCACAACGTTAACATTTTCATAGCATATAAAGCCCTAAGATCACGACTCAGAGGCATTCATGTTAACCATAGCATTGATCTTTTCATAGCATTTATAGCCTTGAGCTCAATACGTGGAGTCGTTCATGTCAACCATAGCTTTGAGCTACTTATAGCATCTAGAGCCTTGAGCTCGTGACCCAGAGTTATCAATTTCATCCATAACCCTGAGTTGTTCATTGTATTTAGAGCTATGGGATCAAGACCAAGAATTGTTCATACCAACTACACCCTTGACCTGTTACTAGCATCTAGAGGCCTAAGCATATAGGATCCTAAGTCATTCAGATCATCCACAACCCTGAGTGATTCCGTGCCTAGCTAGTGTACCTTGATTTTGGCCCTCAGACAGGAGTAATCAACAAAATTTATAACCAATATCAC
Organism: Vitis riparia; assembly: GCF_004353265.1. Lineage (NCBI taxonomy): Eukaryota > Viridiplantae > Streptophyta > Magnoliopsida > Vitales > Vitaceae > Vitis > Vitis riparia. The sequence goes on along the minus strand of NW_023269665.1, from coordinate 513,881 downwards.
CATGTACTAAGATAGCCTCAGCTAGCATAGCATAGTGGCTCTAGGATCGTTCACTGGGAAGGGTTTTCAACTTACTATTGACATTAATTCAAAGTTGAATTGGTGCTTTTTCATTTCAAGGTTAGCTTCAAAAGAAAACATAAAATTTGGTTTTAAAAGGATTAGTTTTAAGCTAACTAAAATAAAGTAATGGGAATTACTTATAAAGAAAAGTGTTTCTTGGAGTTTTAGGATCACTGGGGTTAGGCTCCTTATACAAAAAGGGAGTTCCGGTCACTTGAATCTTTTCCTCACATTAGAGAATTAACATATAGTTATTTCTCTAACCGGTGTGGTACAAATGCTTCCCTTTTATGGATTAAAATGCTAAATCCCTCTCACTGATTCATCTTGCAATGGCTCATGCCTTTCACCTAGCATTTACCATTCAAGGTGATCCTTAACCTTGGATTTCCCCTCTCAAGCTCGCAAGAGATAACTAATGGATGTCTCCTTAGAATCCAAACGCTAACCAAGTGTTGGCAATTCTAGAAAATCCTACCTTCAATCACCTCCTAAAGGCTCGAGATAAACTAGTGCATCTCAATGGACGGAGATCACTTGCCTTATCAAGTGTTGGCCCAGGTGATTTAAAGGCGTTTAAAAATAACTAAAAACATAGAAACCATTAACGGGTCACACTTCATCATCATTAAAAGCTGAAACAACAAAACTCCCAATTCTTGCACTCAACACCTTATCCAGCTACCTTAACTCCAAGAGACAAAAAGCCTGGACACTCATTCTCTGAGGAAACATCCTCTGAGCTTGTTTGGCTAGTAAGAAAAATACAATCAAAGTGAGTAGGTAAGGCAGAGCAAAGCTCTATATATTACTTCCTTCAAAACTATACAAAAGGTTGTCTCTGAGAACAAGCTCCCGAGATGTGCGTGTAAAGAAAAATTACAAACTATATGTATGAGGTTATTCACCCTTTGTTCTTACTTATTAACTAAGGAATCCTATTATTGGTGGATTACAAGGAGAAATGGGGATTTAAACAACAAATATCTGAAGAAAAAATCTAAAAGAGTCGATCAAAAATATCTGAAAGCACTCACGAGGATTTCACAGGCATGCAAGATGGGCTGTGAAATTTTGCAAGCTGAAGGTCTCCATTTCGCAGCCAAAGGCTGATTTCGCAGCGAGCACCTTGTGATTTCGCAACCAAAGGCTGATTTCGCAGCTGCGAAATTGGCCTTCTGCTTGGTGTAATTGGCTTCCAATGGCTATAACTTCTTCATTTCAACTCCGATTTGTGTATCGTTTGAAGCTTTAGATTCTTGGCTTCCCAAGCTTCGAAAAGAAATATAGTATGCATGAAATGGATTCCAGAAAGTGATCTAAATGTGTCCAACAGTTTCTGTTCTCTTGAATTCTTCATGTTAGATTTTTCTCTTTGCTTTCCCTCCTTGAATTCATGATTTGCTTTTAACAAAGGATTATAAAGTTTCAAAGCTTGGGTTATTCATGTAAATGAGCTTCCAATTGCTTTTCCATGGATTCTATAGAACTCTCCTCAATCTTGGATTGCTTTGGTGATCAAAATAGTATCAAAAACACCAAAACTTAACACAATTTGATTAGAAACAATTGCAAGGGTCCTTAACATGCCAATTGAGTTAAAAGGTAATAACTACTACTCAAAAGTGTTTAAAAGAGTTAATTACAAGCTACAAAATAACACTTTTTGAGTAGTAATCACTGAGCCATTCACAGCATCCAAAGTGATGAGCTAATGATCGAGAGTAGCTCATGTCATTTGCAGTCTTGATTTGTTCATACCATCAAGAGCCCTGAGCTCATGACCTAGAATCGTTCCTTTCAACAACACCCTTAGGCTATTTGTAGTATCTAGATCCTTGAGCTCATGACGCATAGTCATTCAAGTCAACCACAACCTAAAGATGTTCATAGCATATAGAGCCCTATGCTCACAACCCTGAGTCATTCTTCTCATCTACAACCATGAGTTGTTCATAGCCTCTGGAGCCCTTAGCTCATGACCTAGATTCATTCATGTCAACCATAACTCTAAGTTATTCATATCACCTATAACCCTCAGTTGATGACCTAAAGTAATTCATGTCATCCACAACCCTGAGATTTTCATAGGATTTAGAGCCCTATGGTCATGACCATGAATCGTTCATGTCATACACAACCCTGAGTTGTTATTAGGTTTTAGAGTCATGAGCTCATGATTAGGAATTGTTTATGTTAACTATAGCCTTAAGTTATACGTAGGATCTAGAGCCCTGAGCTCACGACCCAAATTCATTTAAGTCGTCCACAACCTTGAGTTGTTCAACATATCTAAAGGCTTAAGCTCACGACATTAAGACGTTTATGTCATCCACAACCCTTATGTGTGGATAACATCTTGAGTCTTGAGTTCACGAGATTTTGAGTCGTTCATTTATCCACAACACTAAGTTGCTGATAACATCCATCGCCTTAAGCTTATGACCCAAAGTAGCTTATACCAGCCATAACCCTAAGTAGCTCATACCAGCCATAACCCTAAGTTGTTCATAGCATCTAATGCCTTGAGCCCATGACCTAGAGAAATTCATGTCAACCATAACCTTGAGTTGTTCATAAATTCTAGAACCTTGAGCTCATGACCTAGAGTTGTTCATGTCATCCACAACCCTAAGCTTTTAATAGCATCTAGAGCCCTAAGGTTACAACCTTAAGTCGATCATGTAAACCACATGTGAGCTCACGACTCAGAGTCATTCATGTCATCCATAACCCTAGCATTTTCATAACATATAAAGCCCTAAGCTCACAACCTGGAGACATTCATGTCAACCATAGCACTAAGTTGTTCATAGCATCTATAGTCGTGAACTCACGACCTAGGGTTTTTGATGTCAAATGTAGCCTTGAGTTGTTCATAGCATCTAGAGCCCTAAGTTCACAACCCGGAGTTGTCAATGTCATCTATAACCTTGAGTTGTTCATCACATTTAGAGCCACTACAAGAAAAAAGCCTTTCGTTGACAGCTTTTCACCATCAAGGTAGGGTATATCTATTAAGGTATGTTACTATTTATATATGCCATGCATGCCAATGTCAAGAAAAGTTTAAAGCTATCTCAACATTTACATATGTCAAGGTTGTTTCTATTTATACCAATGATCGAATCTTTGTTAGTATGACATATGTCAATGTTTCTTTCACTTTTGTCAAGGTTGGATTCAACATATGTCAAGATTTTTTTTTTATCTTATGTCAATGTTAACTTGCTCTTCTATTTAGGTTACTAAAACAAATGTCAAGGATAAGTATAATATGTCAAGGTTTCTAGTTATAGCAATGTCAATGTTAGGCATTGGCCATCTATCAAGGTTGCCTATGACAAATTTAATATTATTTTACTATAATTTTTAGTTTTAATGGAAAATACACTTGTTACCATATGAAAGTTGTTTCCAATTTAAATTTGATACATATTTAATTATGATAATAATAATTAAGTCCTAAAACAAAGTAAATAAACTATTACTCAAGGGAAAAATTATTATAGATACATTTGAATATTAAAAACACAATGGAATAAATCTTTTTTCTACACACTCTCTATTTTCTATATACAAAAAAAAAAAAAAAAACTAATTACAAATATTCAATTAAGATAATATACAAACTTAAATTGAAAAGTACAATACTATCTTTGTAAGAAGTGGTCATTAATTCTTCATCATCTTCTTCTTTTTTACTATATTTCTTAAATACCTAGTAGGATAGACACACATTAATAGAAAAGTAAGTAACAAGTATCAAAATAGCAAATTTCAAATTATAAGGTACTTTCAATTGCAAGAATACATAAAAAAATATATGCAATTTGTACACCATATTGTGGACCCCATATATTTCATGGTGTTCCCACTCAATTAGTGAGACTCACTTTTTATTAAAGTGAAAAACTGATTTTTTTTTTTTATTTAAAAAAAGTTAGAGTCATCACTTACTTTTATTTATTTTTTAAAGGGGAAAACAAGTAAGAACAAAACCCCTTAAAGGACTCCTATTTTTTTTTTTTGGAAAAGATTGAGTTCGGGTTCCAGGATCAAGTTACCTATCAGGAATGTACCTCCAAAGAGGTAGCACCCCTATAAGCCCTAACAAGGTCTCTACTAGCTTAGTTAAGGGAAATATGACAATTAATCAATTGATTATGAATACCTAGATAAGTTAAGGTGATCTCAAAAACTCTAGTAATTCTATCATGCCAAACAAGATTCAAACCACTATCATAAAGACAAGATAATATGCATACCTAGATCTATAACTTAAATGTTATCATAAAACACCAAAGTTAGCTCAAGTATTATATTACTCAACATGCAATTTATCAAAGGAAATCAAATGAATATCAAGGCACCCAAAGTCAATATCAAACAAGGATATAGTTCTTAATGACATAGATATTCATGGAACTTTAAAATGGGAAGATAGAGAGCGTACCTATGTAGCAAGCGTCAGTGATTCTAAAAAAATGAGGTTCATTCACCAATACTAATGATAAGATTAAATAATAAAAAAATAAAAAATAACTAAACCTATATATATACACTTAAAATGGGAAGATAGAGAGCCTACCTATGTAGCAAGCATCGGTGATTCTATAAAAATGAGATTAATTCAACAATAATAATGATAAGATTAAAGAATAATAAATAAAAAAATAAATAAACCTATATTCTTAAAGTGGCAGTCATCTTCTTTGCATGGTATGGTTGCCCTCCAAATTCATCAAAAGGTGTGGATGCCTTTCACAAAATCTTGTGGTGCCATATTCTTAAAGTGGTAGCATTTTTTTATTTTTTATTTGTACGAAAAAATAAATTGATGTGTAGTGGAGGTTCAAAGTGGCAGCCTTATTCTCATCTTAGTACCCCCAAGAAGATTTAATTTGCATTTAATGAAAGCTGCTATTTGACAAAGTTTTACAGATCTATCAGTCAATGAAGTGCTTGCATCTTCATACTTGCTCTGCCACTCTGAAAGTTTCTCATCACTGAGATCCTTAGTAGCAACAAGTGTGCGTAAGCCTTGTGATGAATATTTAGTCAAATGGCTCTGAGTTGCATGCCTTACATTACAATTCCTCCCACTTTCTTTTGTTAAAATGTTAAACATTTGAGAATCGACACCTTTCACCAAGACTTTCACAGTATCATTGGGGAATCTGATGACAATAGACATTCTTTTGTGCACGCTATCAAACTCATGCAGACCCAATAGATCCAGAGTGTGCAGAGGCAATTGAAATAGATTGCCTAATTGAAATAACCCATGACATTTCATATGTACTTCTAGGACCCTAATTTAATTGGAGAGCCTGAACAGTAGTAGGTATAATAACCAGCAAAATGGCATCATTGTGCTGAGCATAGTCACTCACTAATGTCTCATCCATAATCCATTGATCCAATCTAGGAAAATCAACTAGTTTTAGAGGAGGTGTTCTACTAGTCCGTAGCTTCAATATATTTCATCTCGGCTCTTGCCTGAGGCACCCTTACTCAGCTTGTCCTAGAGAGAATGTTGAAGAAAACTTAGAGAAACTTGTTGAGATTTGTTATCAATTTGTAAGATGATTGACTTGCTACTTAGGGAACCATCATTTTGTAAATCAATACATATTTGAGCCTAAGTAGCACCATTTTCTCTAGTAGGCAAGACAGGATGTCTTATCAAACTGTTCAAAACTGCAGATTTACCAGTACCGACATTTCTAAGAGCAACAACGTTAAGAAAAGTCGAACCCCTGCGAGAAGAACTGGAACTCGAATTCTCATTTTCATTTTCATCTGCCATAGACAAAATGAAAACCCTAGGTTGAAAATTCAACAAAGACAAACAAAAAAAAAACAATAGAAGAAATCGGAGATCTGTGTGGATCGAGGTGCGGGAGATTGGGAGACTTTGAGATTTAGATAATCGAGAGGTTCTGGGAGAAAAAAAGAAAAAAAAATGAAATGTCAACAAAGAACCCCCTTAACTAAAGGAATTTCAAAGCATTTGGCTCCCACAAACCTAAATCTTGAGAAGAATTTAAAGAAAATCCATTGGAGAGTCTTTTAGGCTCTTGGTGTTTTCCACTCCACAACCACCAAGCAATATGGGCTAATGACACAGACATACTCTTACTCAGATATCGGTTCGAATAAGAACATAATGCATTTTAGGGCTAGAAATTTGTGAATAATTAAGATGTAGTTGATTCATGCCCAACTGGTGTACTCTGATTCAGTCCTCAGATGGGAGTTATCAACAAAATTTATAAGCCTATTTCACCATATACTAGGGTAGCATAGCTGGTGGCTCTAGGATCGTTCATTGGGATGTGTTTTCATTTCACACTTGATATTAGTTTAAAGAATTGGATTGGTGTTTTTTCTTTTCTAAGTTAGCTTTAAAAGAAAACATAATCTTTGATTTGGAAAAGGTTGGTTTTAAACTAACTAAAAATAGTAACTAAGTTTAATTACAAGGAAAAGGGTCTCTTGGATTTTCAAGTTACTAGGTTCAGGCCTTTTACACAAAAGTGGAGATTTCGAATCTTTCCTCGCATTGGGGATTTAACCTGTAGTGATCCTCCCAACTGGTGTGTTACAGTTGCTTCCCATTAATGGTTTCAACAATAATTCCCTCTCACTGATGCATCTTGCAATGGCTCGTGCCTTTCGCCTAGCATTTGCCATTCAAGGTGATCATTAACCTTGGATTACCCTTCACAAGCTCGCAAGAGATAACTAATGGATGTCTCCTTAGAGTTCAAAAGCTTACCAAGTGTTGGCTATTCTAGAAAATCTTACCTTTAAACCACCTACCAGAGGCTTGTAAGAGATAAACTAGTGTAACTCAATGGACGGAGTCCACTTGCCTTACCAAGTGTTGGCCCAGGTGATTTTAAGGTGTTTTAAGTTAACTAAAAATATAAAAACTATTAACGGGTCACAACTTCCTCTTCATTAAAAGCTGAAACAAGGACGACTCCCACTTTTGTAGTCGGGTCCCTTACCTAGCTCCCTTCTATCTAAGAGACAAAAAGTCTAGCCACTCATCCTCTGAGAAAACATCTTCAGAGGTTGTTTGGCTAAAATGAAAAATACAATCAAAACGAGTAGGTAAGGTAGAGCAACGCTCTATATATTTCTTACTAAAAACATGTACAAGTGATCCCCTCTCCAATGTCTTACCCTATTCAGAGAGACGAGAGATATCAGAGATATCCGAGAGATATCCGGGGTGTATATTACAAGGAGATATCTTAGGATATATAAAGAGAGATATTTTTAACCTCTTAATTAGATATCCTAAATATCTTAAAATATCTTCAACCGATTATAAGGAGAGAATTGATAATTACACCAAATATCTTAAGGTAAAAATCTAATAGAGTCAGTGTAAAATATCTAACTATTACATTTCGCATTGGGAAAGTGTGCTACAAAAATTTCACATTGGGAAAAGTCAGTGTGAAAATTTTCGCATCAGGGAATGTCAATGTGAAAATTTTTGCATCAGGAAATGTCAATGCGAAATTCCTTTTCAGCTTTGCACAGTTGCATTCAATTGGCCATAACTTCTTCGTTTCAACTCCAAATTGCACACCGTTTGAGCGTTGGACTCCTGACTTCCCAAGTTTCGAAATGATATATAGTATGTAGACAATGGACTCCAGGAAGTGCTCCAAATTTTCCTTGCAAGTGCTGTCCTTTGAATTTCGCATAGCATGTGAAGATTTCGCATCACCATGCAAAATTGCTTCATGATGGATTTCTTTCTCTGATCATCTTCCTTGCATCTCTTGATTGGCTTGGAAGCTCATTCCCAAGGGTTGCACAAAATTCTCCCTCATTCTTGGCTTGCTTCAATGATCAAAAACCTACTAAAAACACCGAAACTAGCCAAAATTTGATTAAAAACATTTGCAAGGGTTCTTAATGTGCCAATTGAGTTAAAAGGTATTAATTACTACTTAAAAGTGTTTAAAAGAGTTTATAACAAGCTATAAAAGAGCACTTTTTGAGGAGTAATCAGTGGCTAGGACCAGATAATCAGAAGCAAAGGCGTTTCGATGAGTAGTTCTTGCCTTAAAGGTCAAAACCTAGAAGATTGCTTCTCAAAATCAAAAACCTAATTTCCCTTTCTACCACTCAGCAGTAACCATTAGTTTAGAGAGTGATTTTTCCTTAATGGAGTTGGATCATTCTTCCTTTTTCAAAGCCCTTTTTTTTAAGGTAAATAAAATAAAATAAAATAAACATTTTAAAAAAGAAATGAAAATAAAATAAAAAAAATAAAAGACATAAAGTAAATAAACAAGTAATAATAATCATAATAATAATAATAGCAATAATAATAATAATAACTTTATGAGAATCAATTTATGGAATATACTTATAACTTTTATAATATCAATTTACCATAATTAATTTTCTTCTTTCCTAATGTCTAAATTTGTATGAGTTAACTTAAAAACTAAAATTTTGAAACCTGATACTATGCTAAACAATTGATAAATCAAAATTCCAAATATCTTAATTTTCAAGCTTACACGAATTTATTAATTATTTTTAAATCAAATACAAGTTAATTACTAATTTAAAAATAATGAAAAATAGTTTATGAAAAAAAGATTATATTAATACAAATTGAGAAAAAAAAAATCATTAACATCAATGAATAAAAAAATAGTTTATTAGTATTCATTTTATTTATATCCAGTTACAAAAAAAAAAAAAAAAAACCATAATGTAGCAAATTTTATTTCACTAAAATTAGTGAAAAAAAAATTATTTCAATGCTATTGATATTGACTAAAAAATGATTTAATCAATTTGATAAAAAAAAATGAAAATTGATATTAACATTACTAAAAAAATTTATTAAATATTGACTTACTAAACAAATTATTATCATTATTGCTTTTATTTAAGTACCTTGAATACACTGACTTATAAATTATCTGTCAAGATTCTATTATATAAGTCATGAAAGAATTCAACAAATTTTATATATGTCATTATTGGTTTAAACAAGTTGTATATGTCATAGTTGTTCATTTAAATAGGCAATATTGACACATATCACCTTAAGTCAAGATAATATATATCAACAATGACATATAACATCTAGAGCTCTCAACTCATGACACAGAGTCGTTCATGCCAACCATAGCCTTGAGCTATACATAGCATACAGAGCCCTCAATTGACGACTTAGAGTCATTCATGTCATCCACAACCCAGAGTTTTTCATAACATTTAGAACCCTAAGGTCGTGACCTAGAGTCATTCATGTCATTAATACCCTAGGCTATTCTTAGGTTCTATAGCCATGAGCTCACGATCGAGAGTCATTTATGTCAACAATAGCCCTGAGTTGTACATAGGATCTAGAGCCTTGAGCTCACGACCTGGAGTTTGTCACGTCAACCATAATCCCAAGCTATTCATATCATCTAAAACCTTGAGCTCATGACTCGGAGTCATTCATGTCATCCACAACCTTTTTTTTCCTTTTTTCTTATTCATATAATGATTACTACCCAAAAGTGCCATTTTACACCTTTAAGTCATTATGTTTTAAGCACTTTTGTGTAGTAATTCTTCACCTTTATTCCAATTGGCATGTTAAGGACCTAGCAATGACTTCTAATCATATTTGTGGCTAGTTTTAGTGTTTTGACATCTTTTTGGATCATTAAGACAAGCCAACCAAAGAGGAAAAGCAAAGAGAAGCAAAGAAAATCAAAAGAGAAGCAAGGAGGAAATCTGAAGTGAGCAGCTGCAGTGTTCTTTGGCACTTTTGGAGCACTTCCCGAAGTCCATTTTTTACATGCTATATACCGTTTCGAAGCTCAAGAAGTCAAGAATCCAACGCTTCAAACCATACACGATTTGGAGCTGAAACGAGGAAGTTATGACTTTCGGAAGAGAACTGCTCCAGGTATGCGAAAATTTCGCATACCTTCTGAAGGGTATGCGAAATTCGCATACCTGTGCGAAATTCCTTCTGGGGTGTGCGAAATTCGCACACCCCCTCCCCTGTTTTGCCGACTCCACTTTAGATATTTTCTTAAGTTCTTTTGATGTAATTTCCTTTCTTCTCCTTGTAGCAAGCCAATGAAAAGCTTTGCTTTTGTAAAAACTATATAAGGGGTGGAAATCACCTCTTGAAGACATGGAACACGAGTGTTGAGCTGAACACTTAGCAATATACAGAGCACTCTTATTTTCTATTTTCTCGTTACTATTTTCTCTTTCTTGGAAGCCAAACAACCTCTGAGGATGTTTTCTCAGAGGATGAGAGGCTAAACTCTTGGTTTCTTGGAGTGAAGGAAGCTAGGTGAAAAGTCCAGATGAAAAGTTGGAAAATGCTCGTGCATTACATTCAGGTAGTTGAAGTTCATAAATGGCTTTTTAATCTAAAGTTTTGCTTTAAATCCCTTAGAATCACTTTGAATGGCCAATACATGGTAAGCTTCAGGTCTTTATGGATGCTTATTGCTAGATCCATATTAGTCCATTAGTTATCATGTACGAGCCATTGGAAAGTGGTTCAAGGTGAAGACCTATATAGTATCTAAAGCCATTAATGGACCTTGAATACCATTTCTATTGATTTTTATGGATTAAATCTTCATTGTCAAACCTACACCGGTTCGGGAAATAACTATAGGTTAAATCCCCAATGCGAGGAGAAAAATCCGGAATTTTCCACTTTGCATTTTAAACTTGATCCTAGCAATCCTTAGCTCCGAGAAACTTTCTTTCTTCCATTTTTAATTAGTTTATGTTAATTTAGTTTCAAATACTTTCAAAACAAATTTTATTTTCTTTTTAAGCTTTAAGTTTTTGATAAAGGAAATCATTAAATTTAATTTCTAATCATGAGTATATCACTGGTAGAATGAAAACCCATCCCAGAGTTCGACCCTAGAGCCACTATACTATAGTAGCTTTGCTACACTAGTATGAGGTCATAGGTTTTATAAATGTTTTTGATTAAATGACCCGACTGGGCATTCCATGCGCGAATCATATAATCTAGCACCTTAAGCTCATAACCTAGAGTTGTTCATGTCATCTAAAACCCTGAGTTGTTCATAGCATCAAGAGAACTAAGCTCACTACCTGAAGTCATTGATTTCATCCAAAACCCTGAGCTATTCATAACATCTAGAACGCTAAGCTCATGACCTGGAGTTGTTCATGTAAACAACAACCTTGAGCTGTTTGTAGCAACTAGATCCTTAAATTATACATCGGATCTAGAGCCCTGAGCTATTCATCGCATTTAAAGCTATGTGCCCAAGACCAAGAATCATTCATATGATCCACACCCTTGAGTTGTTCATAGCATCTAGACCTCTAAGCTAATGATGTATAGTAGCTCATGCCATCCACACCCTTGAGTTGTTCATAGCATCTAGAGCTCTAAGCTAATGATGTATAGTAGCTCATGTCATCCACAACCCTGAGCTATTCATTGCATCTAGAGCCCTAAGCTCATGACCCAGAGTTGTTCCTCTCAACCATAGCTCTAAGTTGTTCATATCATCTAGAGCCCTGAGCTCAAGACCTAAAGTCGTTCATTTGAACCATAGCCCTAAGTTGCTTATAGCATTGAAGGCCTTGAGCTCACGACGTAGAGTTGTTTATGTCATCAACAACCCTAATCTTTTCATAGCATCCACAACTCATAGCTCATGACCCGAAGTCGTTCATTTCAATTGTAGTCCTGAGTTGCTCATAACATCTAGAGCCTTGAATAAACGACTTAGAGTCATTCATATCATCCACAATCATGAGCTTTTCATAGCATCTAGAACATTGAGCTCATAACTCAGAGTTGTTCAAAGCAACTAGAGACTGAGTACATGACCCAAAGTTGTTCATGTCATGTAGAGCCCTGAGCTATTCATAACATCTAAAACCTTAAGCTCGCCACCCGAAGTTGTTCTTATCATCCATAGCCCTGAGTTATTCATAACATCTAGATCCCTGAGTTCACTTCCGCGAGTCGTTCATGTCAACCACAAGCTTGAGTTGTTCATAGTATCTAAAGATATGAGCTCATGAGCTTGAGTCATTCATGTCATCCACAATCCCGAGTTGTTCACAATATCTAGAGCTTAGAGCTCACAACCTAAAGTCGTTTATATCAACCACAACCATGAAATATTGATAGCATCTAAAGTCATGAGCACATGAGTTCCCGAGTCATTCATATCATCTAAAACCCTCAATTGTTCATAGCTTTTAGAGCCTTAAGCTCACGACCTTGAGTCATTCATTTCAACCACAACCTTGACCTGTTCATAATATCGACAACCCTAACCTCATGACCCAGATTTGTTCAGGTCATCCACATCCTCGAGCTCATGACATAGAATCGTTCATACCATCCACAACCTTAAGTTGTTCATATAATCTAGAGGCCTTAGTTCATAGGATCCCAAGTCGTTCATATCATCTACAACATTGATCTACTCATAGCATCGAAAGCCTAGAGCTTTTGACCCAAAGTCATTCATGCCAATGGCAACTTTGAGTTGTTCATAGCATCTAGAGTCCAGAGCTCATGACGTAGAGTAGTTCATGTCAACCATAACCCTCAATTGTTCATGGCATTCAGGGCCATGGGCTTACAACTAAGAATCGTTCATAACATCCACAATTCTGAGTTATTCATAACATCTAGATTACTGAGTTCATGAGATCTCGAGTCATTTATATCATCCACAACCTTGGAACACTCATAGCATCCACATCATTGATCTCATGACCTGGTGTAGCTCATGTCATCCGTAGCCTTGAGTTGTTCATAGCATTTAAAGCCTTTAGCTCATAATATAGAGTTGTTCATGTTATCTATAGCCTTAAGTTGTTCATAGCATCTAGAGCCCTAAGCTCACAACCTAAATTCATTCTTTTCAACCACAGCCTTGAGATGTTCATAGCATTTATAGTCCTAAGCTCATAACCCGATGTTGTTCTTGTCATCTACAACCCTTAGCTATTCATAGCATTTAGACCATAGGCTTATGTCCTAGAGTCATTCATATCCTCCTCAGCGCAAAGTTGTTCATAGCATTTGGAGGCCCCAACTCATGACCTAGAGTCATTCATTTCAACCATGTCTTAAGTTATTCATAAGATCTAGAGCCCTAAGCTCAAAGTCTTTCATGTCAACTACAACCCTAATCTTTTCATAGCACTTAGATCCATAGGCTCATGACTTAGAATCCTTCATATCATCCTCAGCCCAAAGTTGTTCAAAGCATCTAGAGGATTTTGCTCATGACCTAGAGTCGTTTATGTCAACCATAGTTCTGAGTTATTCATAGCATCTATAGCCCTAAGCTTATGACCTAGAGTCGTTGATGTCAACTATAACCCTAAGTTGTTCATAGCCTTTTAGCTAAAGGCTCATGACCAAGAATAGTTCATATCATCCTCATCCCTGATCTGTTCATAGCATCTAGAGGCTTGAGCTCATGACCTAGATTTGTTCATGTAAGTCATAGCCTTGAGTTGTTCACAGCATCTAGAGCTCTAAGCTCAAGACCTAGAGTCGTTTATGTTAACCACAACCCTAAGTTGTTCATAGCATCTATAGCACTGCACTCATAACCCAAAGTCGATCATGTCTACAACAATGTTAAGCCATTCATAACATTTAAATCCATAGGCTCACGACTCAGAATCATTGATATCATCCTCAACCCTAAGTTTTTCATAGCATCTATAGGCCTAAGCTAACAGGATCTCGAGTCATTCTTATTATCCAGAACCTTGATCTATTCAAAGCATTCACAGCCTTGAGTTGACGGCTCAAACTCGTTCATGTCATCCATAGCCTTAAGTTGTTCATAACATCTAGAACCTTAAACTCATGACCTGGAGTTGTTCATGTCAACCACAACCCTGAGTTATTCATAACACCTAGAGCTTTGAGCTCATGACCTAGAGTTGTTCATGTCATTCACAGTCGTGAGCTATTCATAGCCTTTAGGGTCATGTCTCATGACCAAGAATCATTTATATAATCCGTAACCCTGAGCTAGTTATAGCATCTAGAGGCCTAAGCTCATGGGATCTCGAGCCATTCTTATCATCCATAACCTTCAACTAATCATAGCATCTAAAGCCCTGAGCTCACAACACGAAGTAACTTATGTCATCCACAATCCTGAGCTATTCATAGCATTTACAGCCCTAAGTTAATGACTTAGAGTCATTCATGTCATCAATAACCCTAAGCTGTTTTTAGCATCCAGAGCCCTTAACTCCCAACCCGTAGTCATTCCTGTCAACCATAGCCCTGAGCTATTGATAGCATCTAGAGCCCTAAGCTCATGATTTAATGTCATTCATGTCATCCATAGCCCTGAGCTGTTCATAAGATTTTATAGCCTTGAGCACACTACCTAGAGTCATTCTTATCATCCATAGCCCTGAATTGTTCATAACATCTAGAGCCTTGAGCTCACGAATTAAAGTCATTCATGTGAACCACAATCTTGAGCTATTCATAGCATCTATTGTTTTAAGCTCACAACCCAAAGTCATTCATGTCATCCACAACCCTGAGATATTCATAGCATTTAGGGCCATGGGCTCACGACCAAGAATCATTCATATCATCCACAGTCCTGAGCTGGTCATAGCTTCTAGAGGCCTGAGCTCCCTGAACCCCGAGTCATTCATATCATTGATAACCCTAAGTTGATCATAGAATCTAGAGCCCTAAGCTCATGACACAGAGTAGCTTATGCCATCCACAACCTTATTGATTCGTGCCCAGTTGGGTATTTTAATAAAAAATATTTATAAATCCTATGACCTCATACTAGCGTAGCAAAGCTACTATAGTATAGCAGCTATAGGGTCGAACTCTAGGATGGGTTTTCACTCTACTAGTGATAGACTCAAGATTAGAAATTGAGTCTAATGATTTCCTTTGTCAAAAACTTAAAGTTTAAAAGAAAATAAAATTTGTTTTGAAAGTGGTGTTTGAAACTGAACTAACATAGAACTAGGTAAAAATGGAAGAAAGAAAGTCTCCAGAAGCTAAAGGTTGCTAGGATCAAGTTTAGAATGCAAAGTGGGAAATTCCGGATTTTTCTCCTCGTATTGGGGACAACAACATAAAGGATGGTTGTTTCCCGAACCGGTATAGGTTTAACAATGAAGATTTAATCCATCAAAAGTCAATAGAAATGGTAGTCAAGTTCCATTAATGGCTTTAGACACTATGGGTCTTCACCTTGAGCCACTTTCCAATGGCTCGTACATGATAACTAATGGTCTTATGTGGATCTAACAATAAGTATCCACAGAGACCTAAAAGCTTATCATGTATTGGCCATTCAAAGTGATTCTAAGGGATTAAAAGCAAAACTTTAGATTTAAAAGCCATTTATGAACTCCAACTACCTGTATTTAATACATGAGAGTTTTCCACTTTTGCATCTGGACTTTTCACCTAGCTTCCTTCACTCCAAGAAACCAAAGGTTTAGCCTCTCATCCTCTGGGAAAACATCCTCAGAGGTTGTTTGGCTTCCAAGAAAAAGAAAATAGAAGAGAGAAAAGGAAAGCAAAGAGAACTCTGTATTTTTTTTTCCATAGGAAAATTTTACTAAGTGTAAAATATACAATGTTGTTTCGAGAGATGATTTCCACCCCTCTTATAGTCTTTACAAAGCAAAGCCTGTGATTGGCTAATTACAAGGATAAAAAAGGAATTTATATAAAAAAAATACAAAAGAAAAGATCTCATGTGGAGTCGGCAGAACAGAGGAGATTTCGCACCAAAGTCACATGAACAATACAAGGTGCGAAATTTGCACTTGCAAGGGCTGGTGCAAAATTCGCCATTTTGAGCTCCTTATACGAATGGCAATATACCACTATAGGTACTTGATTTGTTAGCAATTCTAAGCCAGTTCCGAATATGGGATTCTTGAAAGGTGATTTTGCATGATGAACAAAATAGAGCCTCCCAAAGTGATAGTGCACGGCTACAAAAACTGCTTCTTTTCTCTGTTTTTCCTCTTTGCTTCTCTCCTTTACTTGGCTTGTCTTAATGATCCAAAAAGTTGTCAAAACACTAAAACTAGCCATAAATATGATTAGAAGTCATTGCTAGGTCCTTAACATGCCAATTGGAATAAAAATGGAGAACTACTACACAAAAGTGCTTAAAACATAATGAATTAAAGGCACAAAATAGCACTTTTTGGGTAGTAATCACTTATGTTGTTCAAAGTATCCAATGCCTTGAGCTCACAACTCAAAGTCATTCATGTCATCCATAGCCTTAAGTTATTCATAGCATCTAGAACCCTCAACTCATGATCCATATTCATTTATGTTAACCATAGCCTTGAGCTCTTGATAACATCTTAAGCCCTTAGCTCATGACCCGATGACATTCATTTCATCCACAGCCTTGAGTTCTTCATAGGATGTATAACCCTAAGCTCATGACTCAAAGTCTTTTATGTTATCCATAACCCTTAGTTATTCATACCATCTCGAGCCCTTCGCTCACGACTCTTAGTCGTTCATTTCATCCATAGCCCTAAACTGTTCATAACATAGAGAGACTTGAGTTCACGACCTAAAATTGTTCATATCATCCACAATCCTGAGTTGTTCATATCATCTATATCCTTGAGCTCCCGTCTTAGAATCATGCATATCATCCACCATTGTGAGCTATACATAGTATCTAGAGACCTGAGTCCATGACGTAGCGAAGTTCATGTCATCGACAACCCTAAGTTGTTCATAGCATCTACAGCCTCGAGCTTACGGCCTAGAGATGTTATTCAGAGCCCTGTGCTCATAACACGAAGTCGTTCATATCATCTATAACCCTCAGTTGTTCATAACATCTAGAGTCCCCCATGACTCATAGTCGTTAATGTCAACCACAACCTTGAGTTGTTCATAGCATCTAGAGCCTTGAGCTTATGACATTTGGGCTCAGGACCTAGAATCATTGTTCATATGATTCATAGCCTTGAGCTATTTGTACGATCTAGAGGCCTTAACTCATAGGATCTTGAGTCGTTCATATCATCCATAACCCTGAGCTACTCATGACATCTAAAGCCATAAGCTAACGACCCGAAGTAGCTCATGTCATCCAATGGCCTGAGCTCTTCATAGCATCTAGAGCCTTGAGCTCATGCCCTTAGTTGTTCATGTCAACCACAGACCTAAGCTCTTCAAAGCATCTAGAGGCCTCTACTCACGACCCGAAGTCATTCATGTTATCCACAACCTTGAGCTATTTATAGAATCTAGAGGCTTGAGCACATGGCATTGAATTGTTCATATCATCTAATGCCCTAAGCTATTTATAACATCTAGAGGTTTGAGCTCACAACCTAAAACAATTTATGTCATCCATAACCATGAACTACTCATAGGATCTAAAGCCTTGAGTTCACAACCCAGAATAGTTCATATCATCCACAACACTAAGTTATTCAAAACATCTAGAGCTTTAAGCTCATGACATAGAATCATACATATCATCCACAACCCTTAGCTGTTTATAGCATCTTAAGACCAGTGCTCATGATGTAAAGTAGTTCATCTCATCTGCAGTGCTAAGTTCTTCATAGTATCTAAAGGCCTAAGCTCACTAGATCCCAAGTCATTCATTTCATCCACAACTTTATGTTATTCATAACATTTAGAGCTCTAAGCTCATGACCCAAAGTCATTCATTTCATCCATAGCCTTGTGCTATTCATAGCATCTAAAGCCTTTTATTCATGACCCAGAATTGTTCATGTCATCCACAACCCTAAGCTCTTCATAACATCTAGATCCTTGAGCTCACGACCTAGACTCATGCATATTATCCACAATTCTATGTAGTTCATAGCATTTAGAGCTCTAAGCTCATGACGCGAAGTTGTTCATGTCATCCACAACCTTGAGTAGTTCATAACATCTAAAGCCTTGAGTTGAGGACCCAAAGTAGCTCATATCATCCACAACCTTGAGTTTTTCATAGCATCTAGAGTTATGAGCTCATGACCTAGATTCGTTCATGTCATCCATAACCCTGAGCGGTTCATAGCATCTAGTGCCTTGAGTTCACAACCCGGAGTAGCTCATATAATCCACAGCCTTGAGCAGTTCATAGCATCTAAAGTCATGAGCTCACAACTCGAAGTCATTCATGTCAACCACAACCCTAAGTTGTTCATAGTATCGAAAGCCCTAAGCTCATGACCCAAAGTCGTTTATGTCATCCACACTCTTGAGTTATTCATTGCATCTGGAATGCTAAGCTCAAGACTTGGAGTGGTTTATGTTAACCAAAACATGAGTTATTGGTAGCATCTTGAGCCCTAAGCTCACTACCCGAAGACAATCATGTCATCCATTGCCCTATGTTGTTCATAGAATTTAGAGCCATGGCTCATGGCCAAGAATTGTTCATATCATCTACAACCCTGGGTTGTTCATAACATATAGAGGCTTAAGCTCAAGGGATCATTATTCCTTCATATCTTCCAATGCCTTGAGTTCTTCATAGCATCTAAAGTCGTAAGCTCATGACTCGGAGTAGCTCATGTCACCCACAACCTTGATTTGTTCATAGCATTTAGAGTCGTGAACTCATGAATGGGACACGTTCTTGTCAACCACAACCCTGAGTTGTTCATGGCATATAGGTCCCTGAGCTCACGACCAAGAGTCCTCCACATCATCCACGGTCCTTAGCTTTTATAGCATTTAAAGCTATAGGCTTATGACCAAGAATCATTCATATCATCCTCAGCCCTAAGTTGTTCATAGCATCTAGAGGCCTAAGATCATGGGATCCTGAGTCATTCATATCATCCACAATAATGAGGTGTTCATAACATCTAGGGTCCTAAGCTCATGAACAAAAGTTGTTTGTTCATCCATAACCCTAAGTTGATCATTGTGTCTAGAGCCTTGAGTTCATGACCCAAAATTGTTCATATCATCCATAACCATGAGTCATTCATAGTATCTAGATCCTTGAGTTTTGATTACTACTCAAAAAGTGCTATTTGATAGCTTGTAATTAACTCTTTTAAACACTTTTGAGTAGTAGTTATCACTTTTTAACCCAATTAACATATTAAGGACCTTTGCAATCATTTCTAATCAAATTATGTAAGTTTTGGTGTTTTTGTTAGTAATTTAATCACCAAAGCAATCCGAGATTGAGGAGAGTTCTTTGGAATCCATGGAAAAGCAATGGAAAGCTAAAAAACATGAAGAACCAAAGCTTTGAAGCTTTAAAGTCCTTTGCCCTAAGCAAATCATGAGTGCAAGGAGGGGAAAAAAATAGAGAAATCCACCATGAAGCATTCAAAAGAATAGTCACTATCAACCACTTTTGGAGCACTTTATGGAGCTCAATTTGTGCATACTATATGTTATTTCGAAGCTAGGGAAGTTAGAAATCCAAAGCTTTAAACAGTATGTGATTCAGAGTTGAAATGAAGGAGTTACAGCCATTGGAAGTCGATCACTCCAAGTTGAACGCCAATTTCGCAGGGCTGCGAAATCAGCCTTTGGCTATGAAATCATAAGAGGAGGGCTGCGAAATGGTGTCCTTCATGCTGTGAAATTTCGCAGCCATCTTGCATGGCTAAGAAATTCTCCTGAAGCTTCCCGATATTTGCGACCGACATTTTGAGATTTTTTGCTTTAGCTATTTGATGTCTAAATCCCCAAACTCTCCTTGTAATCCACCTATCATAGGATTCCTTAGTCTTTAAGCAAGAACAAAAGGTAAATAGCCCCATATATATTGTTTTGTAAATTCCATTACAAGAGAGGAGGACGGGAAGCTTGTTCTCAGACAACTTTGTATAGTTTTGCAAGGAAGTAAAATACAGAGCCTTTGCTCTGCCTTACCTTCTCATTTTGATTGTATATATTTATTTAATTTTTCTTACTAGCCAAACAAGCTCTGAGGATGTTTCCTCAGAGAATGAGTGGCTAGACTTTTAGTTCCTTGGAGCTAAGGTTGCCGGGTAAGGCCCCAAATGCAAGAATTGGTAGTTTTGTTGTTTCAGCCATTAATGAAGAGAAAGTGTGACCAATTAATGATTTCTATGTTTTTAGTTAACTTAAAACACCTTCAAATCACATGAGCCAACACTTGGTAAGGCAAGTGATCTCCGTCCATGGAGATGCACTAGTTTATCTCTTGCGAGCTTTTGGGAGGTGACTTGAAGGTAGGATTTTCTAGAATTGCCAACACTTGGTAAGCTTTTGAACTCTAAGGAGACATCCATTAGTTATCTCTTGCGAGCTTGAGAAGGGAAGTCCAAGGTTAATGATCACCTTCAATGGCAAATGCTAGGTGAGAGGCACGAGCCATTGCAAGTTGCATCAGTGAGAGGGTATTAGTGCTGAAATCCATTAAAGGGAAGCATCTGTACAACACCGGTTAGATAATTAACTATATGTTAATTCTCTAATGCGAGGAAAAGAACCAAGTGACCGGAGCTCTGTTTTTGCATGAGGAGCCTCCCCTGTGAACCTAAAACTCCAAGGAATGTTTTTCTTCATAAGTAATTTCCATTACTTTCTTTTTAGTTAGCATAAAAGAAAACCTTTTTCAACCAAAGTTTATGTTTTTTTCTTAAGCTAACCTTGAAATGAAAAAACATCAATTTAACTTTGAACTGATATCAGTTGTAAGTTGAAAACCCTTCCCAGTGAACGATCCTAGAGCCACTATGCTATATTAGCTAAAGTTATCCTAATGCATGGTGATATAGGCTGTAAATTTTGTTGATTACTCCCTTCTGATGACCACAATCAAGGAACACTAGCTGGACATGAATCAGTTGAGACACCAATTGGGAACCATGAATCAAATGGTGCCATTGCCGAGGAAGGTGACAACTTCACAATGATATTATTTCAGCATACTTGTGATTTTCATCACAAGTTTGGTGAATTTTCTTTCATTTTACTAACTCTTTTAGTTGTTTCTTTTACTTGTTCATATTCTAACATAGCTTTTAATTTGGTTTTAGTTAATCTAAGTCTTTCTCTAGTCTTGTTTTTTTTATTTTCCTCTGTTTTTTGTTTTTTTTTTTATTACAGTTGATACTTTAGTTGTGTATGTCAAATTGGATACAAGATAGTGGAGGAAGGCTTGTTAAACGTGAAACACCTCATAACAAGGAATTGGAATTGAGCTTAAACATCATGGAAACTACACCTGAAGATTAGCATAATCACCAAGGTCATCAGGACAATCCCAATGAATTCAGATCAATGAGGGACCGCATGCACCACCTCGTATGAGTGCACCATCATGTATAGTGCCCCCTATAAAGCAGCTAGTGATCAGACCCCATATTGTTCCACTTCTACCAACTTTCCAAGGAATGGAAAGTGAGAATCCCTATGCACATATCAAGGAATTTGAAGATGTTTGTAATACATTCCGAGAGGGAGGAGCTTCAATCGACTTGATGAGGCTTAAGCTATTTCCTTTTACTTTAAAAGATAAGGCCAAGATTTGGCTTAATTCTTTAAGGCCAAGGAGTATTCGTACTTGGACTGATTTACAAGTTGAATTCCTCAAGAAGTTTTTTCCTACTCACATAATAAATGGCTTGAAAAGGCAAATTTCAAACTTCTTAGCTAAAGAGAATGAGAAATTCTATGAGTGTTGGGAAAGATACATGGAAGCCATTAATGCTTGTCCTCGCCATGGTTTTGATACATGGCTATTGGTGAGTTATTTCTATGATGGGATGTCTTCCTCAATGAAGCAACTCCTTGAGACAATGTGTGGAGGAGATTTCATGAGTAAGAATCCTGAGGAAGCTATGGATTTCTTGAGTTATGTAGCTGAAGTCTCAAGGGGATGGGATAAACCGAATAAAGGAGAAGTAGGAAAAATGAAGTCTCAACCAAATGCTTTTCATGCTAAGGCTGGGATGTACACCTTAAATGAAGAAGTTGATATGAAAGCAAAATTTGTAGCTATGACAAGAATATTAGAGGAGCTAAAACTGAAAAAGATGCATGAAGTGCAAGCTGTTGTTGAAACACCAGTGCAAGTAAAACCATGTTCTATTTGTCAATCTTATGAACACTTAGTGGAGGAGTGCCTTACAATTCCAGTTGCTAGAGAAATGTTTGGAGATCAAGCAAATGTCATTGGATAATTCAAGCCCAATAGCAATGCTTCGTATGGAAACACTTACAACTTAAGCTGGAGGAATCATTTAAATTTTTCATAGAAGCCAAGAGCACCTCAGTACCAACAGTCGGCTCAACCATCTCAACAAGCTTCAAGTCTTGAACAAGCAATAGTGAATCTTAGAAAGGTTGTGGGAGATTTTGTTGGAGACCAAAAACCCATCAATGCTCAACTTAGTCAAAGAATTGATAGTGTAGAGAATACTTTGAATAAAAGGATGGATGGGATGTAAAATGACTTATCTCAGAAGATAGATAATCTCCAATACTTAATCTCAAGGCTCACTAATTTGAACACAGTGCAAGAGAAGGGTAAATTTCCTTCTCAACCTCACCAAAACCCCAAGGGTATCCATGAAGTAGAAACTCAGGAGGGAGAATCTTCACAGGTGAGAGATGTCAAAGCCTTCATCACTCTTAGGAGTGGTAAAAGGTTGAGTCACCAACACCTAAGCCACATGTTGAAGAGGAAGAAGAAGAAGAGACAAAGAAGAGGGAGGAAATCAAAGGAAAGAAAAAAGATATTAGTGAAGAGAAAGAGGACCATGATTCAACAGTGAATTCAAATCCAAAGAAAGAGCTTATTAAGGAAGAAGTGATGAAGAAACACACATCTCCACCTTTTCCTCAAGCTTTGCATGGGAAAAATGGGATAAAAAATGCATAAAAAATCCTTGAAGTATTGAGGCAAGTGAAAGTCAATACTCCATTGCTGGATATGATTAAGCAAGTTCCAACATATGAAAAATTCCAAAAGGACCTGTGTACTATCAAAAGAGGGTTGAATGTGAATAAAAAAGCCTTCTTGACTGAGCAAGTAAGTGCCATCATACAATGCAAATCTCCTTTGAAGTACAAAGATCCGGGATGTCCTACCATTTCAGTCATGATTGGGGGAAAGGTAGTGAAAAAAGCTTTGTTAGACTTGGGAGCAAGTGTGAATTTGCTACCATACTCTGTCTACAAGCAATTGGGACTTGGTGAATTGAAGCCAACATCAATCACTCTATCTTTAGCTGATAGATCAGTGAAAATTCCAAGGGGGATAATTGAAGATGTCATAGTTCAAGTTGATAATTTCTACTATCTAGTAGATTTTGTTGTTCTTGATACTGATCCCTTTGTCAAGGAAGCTAATTATGTTCCTGTCATCCTTGGAAGACCATTTCTTGCTACCTCAAATGCAATCATCAATTGTAGGAATGGACTTATGCAACTCACTTTTGGCAACATGACACTTGAGCTTAATATCTTTTATATGTCTAAAATGCTAATCACTCCGGAAAAAGAAGAAGGTCCAGAAGAGGTATGCATTATTGACACTCTAGTGGAGGAGCATTGTAATCAGAATATGCAAGACAAGTTGAATGAAAGTCTTGTGGATCTTGAAGAAGGGTTGTTTGAACCCACTAATGTGCTTGCTACTCTACAAGGTTGGAGGAGGAAAGAAGAGATTCTACCTTTGTTCAATAAAGAGAAGGCACAAGAAGCTGATAAGGAAGAGATCCCAAAGCTCAATTTGAAACCTCTGCCCATGGAGTTGAATTACACGTACTTGGAAGAAAATAACCAATCCCCTGTTGTTATATCTTCATCTCTTACTACTCATCAGGGGATTTCTCTACTTGAAGTTCTCAAGAGGTGTAAGAAAGCAATAGGATGGCAAATATCTGACTTGAAAGGAATTAGTCCTTTGGTTTGTACACATCACATATATATGGAGGAAGAAGCTAAACCAATTCGTCAACCTTAAAGAAGATTGAATCCTCTTTTGCAAGAGGTGGTGCGAGCTGAGGTGCTGAAGCTACTTCAAGTGGGCATTATTTATCCCATATCTGACAGCCCTTGGGTGAGTCCTACTCAAGTGGTACCAAAGAAGTCAGGGATTACTATGGTTCAAAATAAAAAATGAGAAGAAATTGCTACACGCCTCACTTCAGGTTGGAGGGTGTGTATTGACTATAGAAAATTGAATGCGGTGACAAGGAAATATCATTTTCCACTCCCATTTATTGATCAAGTGCTGGAGAGAGTCTCTGGCCATCCTTTCTATTGTCTCTTTGACAGGTACTCAGGGTATTTCCAAATTGAAATTGATGTTGAAGATCGGGAGAAGACCACTTTCACATGTCCATTTGGAACATACGCCTACAAAAGAATGCCTTTTGGTTTATGCAATGCACCTGCAACATTCCAAAGATGTATGCTTAGTATCTTTAGTGATATGGTGGAACGAATTATGGAGGTTTTCATGGATGATATCACCATATATGGAGGTACATTTGAAGAATGCTTAGTCAATTTGGAAGGTTCTTAACAGATGCATTGAAAAGGACTTGGTGCTCAACTGGGAGAAATGCCACTTTATGGTACATTAAGGAATTGTCTTTGGCCATATCATCTCCGAGAAAGGCATTGAAGTTGATAAAGCAAAGGTGGAACTTATTATCAAATTGCCATCCCCAACAACTGTAAAAGGAGTAAGGCAATTCCTTGGCCATGTAGGGTTCTACAGAAGATTTATAAAAGACTTCTCTAAGCTTTCAAAGCCTCTTTGTGAACTTTTAGCTAATGATGCTAAGTTTATATGGGATGAAAGATGTCAAAAGAGTTTTGACCAATTGAAGCAATATTTTACAACCGCTCTAATAGTGAGGGCTCCTAACTGGCAACTACCCTTTGAAGTGATGTGTGATGCCTGTGACTTTTGATGCGACTTATGGTAGCTTAGCTTTAAAGGGGTATCAACAAAATTTATACCTTAAATACTATTACTAAAGTAGCCAAGCTACTATAGGATAGTGGTTCTAGGATCGTTCACTGGGAAGGGTTTTCGCAAACACTAGTGATATTCAAATTAGGAAAATAGGTGATTTTCTTATGGATGTTAGCTTTAAAAGAATATGTAAATGTTTTAGAGAGATTTAAACTAATTTAAGCTAACATTAAAGACTAAAATGAAAGGGTGTAAAAACAAGTTTCTCAAAGATAGGATAGCTATGCTCTGGCTCTTATGCAAATTGGAAATCTCAGGATAGGCTCCTCGCGTTGGGGTTGCAACTATGGTGATGTTTGCTTCTCGAACCGGTATGGATTTAGCAAATCAACTTTTAATCCTTTAAAATGGCAAAACAGATGGTAGTGAATTTCATCAATGGTTATTCACCTTAAACTTCCTTTGAATGGCTCGTAAGAGATAACTAATGGTCTAAAGCTAAAAGCTTACCAAATATTGGCAACTCAAAGTCATTCCAGGTGATAAACTCACCTTTCAATGGCCATTGAAATTGGTTATAATGGATTAATGCAAAACTTGGAATTGAAAAAGCTCACCTTCCAATAGCTCGTAGGAGATAGCTAATGGATAGAAATCCAAAAGCTTATAAGTATTGGCCGTTGGAAGTTGTCCAAATGAAATAAAAACCAAACTTTCCATTAATGAACCATTAATGAAAAACGACTACCTTACCTTCTAGGTGCGAGAAATTTCCATGGGATTGCATCCAAGCCATCACATAACATCCATACTTTGAGAAACTTAAAAGTTTTAGCCAATCATCCTCTGAGGAAAAGTCCTTAGAGGCTATTTGGCTACTAAGAAAATAGAAATAGGGAAGAACCGAAGAAGAGAGAAAAACAGAGCTTTATATATTTCTAAGTTAATGTACAGAGGATCGATCCCCCAAAATCTCCCTCTTTTTTTTTTTGGAGGCGTTATGCACCTCTATATATAGCAAAATTACAAGATAAAACCTTATGTCGGCTGAATACAAGGTTACAAAAGGAATTTACACGAGCAAATATCAAGCTAAAAATATCTGGGAAGTCGGTGGTGCGTGCGTGGAGAAACAGAGGAAATTTGGCAAGGTAAAAGGTTACTTGCGAAATTTTGGCAAGGTAAAAGGTTACCTTGCGAAATTTTTGCAAGGTGAATTACTCATGATGCAAAGTGCCATATTTTCGCATCATGAGTAAATTCACCTTGCCAAATTTGGCAAGGTGCATTTTCACCTTGCGAAAATTGCATTTTGGCAAGGTACTTTGCCTTGCCTTGCGAAACGGCTATCCCTTTGTTTGTGCTCGTGTTTCCACTTGAAATTCAAGCCTGTAAACTTCCAAAATCCTTGCTTTAACTTGTCCAAGTAGCTCTTCCATCATTTGGCATGCTTGAATTGATTCATAAGCTGATAAAAACATGTAAACTTGCCACAAAATGGTTAAAACCAATTACTAAGGACCTTAATGAATTAATTGGGTCAAATGAATATGATTACTACTCAAAGGTGCTTAAAACCATTATAATTAGGTCTACAAAATAGCACTTTTTGGTAGTAATCACACCCCCAACCGACTCATTGCTAGTCCCTTAGCAATGGAGGAGATAAAAAACTAAGTCAACTATAATAATATACATAAAAGGGATCATGCAAATCACTCCAAAAAATGATATGAGTGGCATGATGGACATCCATGGATCAATAAAGATGTGAAACTCAACCTATAATAAGAGTTGTCAAAGCATTCACTTGATCATAGAGTACAAAGAATGGATATTATGCAAGTTTAAGTATCAAAAGAATTTCCACTCTCAAAAGATCCAAATTAAATTCTTCCACTAAAAGCTAAGTGTTAATGTGATTAGCTTCCGAGTATAGTATAGATAACTATCATCTCCCCCCAACCTAAGTCTTTCTTTAAGCTTAGCAAAATTAACCATCTCTTGATAGGCTAGGAATGCACCTCTTATTCACAATTCTTTTCACTTACTAAACTTAACCAATTCACCCATGTAACAAGCAGAGGATCGGTGACTCCCAACCCCTAAAGGCTTAGGGCACCAGGCTTTAAAGGCTTTTGCCACCCCTTCGGACCATGCTCGGGTTTCAAAGCAAGCAAAGAAGTTTATTATATATATATATTTTCTTTTTTCTATTTTTTCAAAGACTCATTGGTCTTTATGAGGTGTCCCAACACTATTAAAGAGAGGTTAAAGGTGTCAAATTATGATTTCTCAAGCTTAGAGGGTGAGATAGTTTCACATCTTATAACCAGAATCTAATGTATGTGTGTGTGAATAGCTTAAGGTGGAAGAGATAAGTTTGCATGCAATGGGAGTTTCAACAATTCATCAACTTTTAGAAGAGCATAATACAAACTCTAAGACTCATGCAATCAAGTTGAAACTCGACTTCTCTCATTTAATTTTGAGAGTTAATCCTTAATATCCATGGAGTTTAAAGCAAAAATTTTAAAAATTTAAACAAAAAGTAGCTAATTTATCTAAGTATGATAAAAATTTAAACTAATACTTACTTCCTCATCTTTCCCCCAACTGAGATGAACATTGTCCTCAATGTTTGAATCGAAAATAAGGAGGAAGGAAATGGTACCTCATGTGATGTGGACTTGGAGTTGAGAAGGTTGAACCACCTGTTTCAAAATTCAAAAATTGAATGAGAGATGAATTTATATTAAATATTTACAAAAATAATGAGTGGGCCCCACTTTGAGCAGCTGAGGACAAGGCTCAAAGGGTCCATGCCATGATGGTATACTCATATAAGTTGCAATGATATTTGAATGTAGCTTGCAGGGGTGTTAAAATTGGAGATTTTGGCTAAAACAGGGGAAAACAAAGGAGGAGTGAACAGTGAGTGCCAAAATTGGCACAGTCACTGTTCACCTGCTTTGAAGCCGACTGTGTGTTTTCCAAGTTTTGGGAAAAATTCAAAAATGGTTTTTTTTTTTTTTTTTTTTTAAAAGGTATGGTTAGGCTCTAAACAGATTCCTAAGGTGTTTGGGTAGTTTTTAAATGATGAAAAACAAAATTAAATGATGGAAAATGAAAATCAAAGTGGACAGCCATGCATGGAATGGTTTTGAAATTCGATTTTTAAAAAGTTGGATGGATGGGATTTCTAAAATTGTGTTCCTAAGGTTAGAATGGATGAAGGGAAGGTTTCTAATGGGAGAAAACTAGAAAATTGGTGAAGGGTGGAGAATTAAGAATGGTGGTGTGCAGCTATGGAGGTTGTAGAAGAAGGTGAATAGTATTTTTGGCTTAGAATGGTGTTTGTTTTTGGAAGAAATTGGGTTTGGATTTGAAACAAAAGTTTGGAAATGCATTCATGAATTTTTAAACTTGGAAAAACATGGAATTCAAGAAAAAGGCCTTCCCGAGAGCTTTGTTTTTAGAAATTAGCTTGAAAATCATTTAACACCAAGATAAACAAGGTGCGAAATTTTCGCACTAGTAATTGAGGTGCGAAAGATAGCATCCCGGGAGGCTTGGCTTTCCAAAATGTATAGAAATTCCTTTTCGCACCATACACTATCACTGTGTGAAAAATTCGCACTGAGTGTGTTCATGGTGCGAAATTCCACTGAGAGCTTTGCTTATGCATTTTGGCTCCCCTGTTTCCTCTGTTTCACCTCCATTTCGATTTTTGCAAGCATCGTACCTGCATGAACACTTCAAAACTCATCTTAAAAACATATTAAAACTAAATTAAAGCTAAGAATTCAAACTAAAACATGCATAAATTTAAAGAAAGCATAGAATTTAAATGAAGCTGATAGCATGTACCCCAAAAAGAAGATGAACTATTTAGCTCATCCTCACTCACACACCCACATCATGCTGAATTCCCCCTGGATCCCAAACAAATTGGCATCCTTCACCATTTGGTCCAAGGGAATTCGTTTCTCTTCTCTTCCCTACAGAAGTGGATGCTTTAAAGGGTTCAGGTAACCCTTTATCATCTTGAACCTTATGATTTTCAATGGAAGGTTGGTCTATAGAGTTGTCATAGCAATCCCCCACCAAAGTGTCGATCTTCAACACTTTCCTTGATCTTTTTGCATTGGTTCCTTGAAGGTTATGGTGGGGTTGAGGAGGAAGCTTCCTTTTCCCCCTTGCTATGTCGAGATTGGTGAGCTTCTCAATGGAGTCTTGAACTTTTTCTATCCTTAGTGATAGATCATTATAAACCTCCTCCATTCTTACATTTATTGAACTCTCCAAATTATCAATCTTTCATTAAGATGAGAGTTGATCTTTTGTTGCTCACCTACAAAGTCCTCCATGACTTTGCTTATCTTCAAAATGGCTTGCTCCAATGAAGATGTACTCATTGATGGTTGAGGTTGAGGTTGGTTCTAAGGTTGGGATGGTTATTCCAACTTGAGGTGTAGGAGCTTTGGTAACCGCACATGTCTCTCATAGTTGGAATGGTAGGGCACTCCCCTACCGTATGCTCATATGAATCATCTCCATTCAAAGCATACTTACTACCCCATTGGCTTTGTTGAACTTGCCTTTTCCCTAATTCAATCGATCCCTCATGGATAGGTATGTGAATTTGTCATTCGGTTGATGTTGAGAGCTTTGATCTTCATGTGGAATTCCATTTCTAAAAAAAATGATATTCAACTAAGGCTCTTTTCTTCAACTTGTACCAGGGTTCCCTTTGGTCTCGAATCCAACAAGGAATGCACAAATTGAAATTAAAACAAAAATAAAAGAAAAGAGAATAAAAAATTTAACTAAATAAAAACTAAACTAAAAAAAAAAAAAAAAAATTATAAGAAAACTCACCAAACTTGTGATGAAGATCACAAGTTACCCTTAATGGTTGCTTCATTGTGCTTGTGGCACCTTCCCCGGCAACGGCGCCATTTGATGCGACTTATGGTAGCTTAGCTTTAAAGGCGTATCAACCAAATTTATACCTTAAATACTATTACTAAAGTAGCAAAGCTACTATAGCATATGGTTCTAGGATCGTTCACTAGGAAGGTTTTCGCAAACACTAGTGATATTCAAATTAGGAAATAGGTGATTTTCTTATGGATGTTAGCTTTAAAAGAAGATGTAAATGTTTTAGAAAGATTTAAACTAATTTAAGCTAACATTAAAGACTAAAATGAAAGGGTGTAAAAACAAGTTTCTCAAAGATAGGATAACTATGCTTGGCTCTTATGAAATTGGAAATCTCAGGATAGGCTCCTCGTGTTGGGTTGCAACTATGGTGATGCTTGCTTCCCGAACCGGTATGGATTTAGAAAATCAAGTTTTAATCCTTTAAAATGGCAAAAAGATGGTAGTGAATTTCATCAATGGTTATTCACCTTAGACTTCATTTGAATGGCTCGTAAGAGATAACTAATGTCTAAAGCTAAAAGCTTACCAATATTGGCAACTCAAAGTCATTCCAGGTGATAAACTCACCTTTCAATGCCATTGAAATTGGTTCTAACGGATTAATGCAAAACTTGGAATTGAAAACCTCACCTTCCAATAACTCGTAGGAGATAACTAATGGATAGAAATCCAAAAGCTTATCAAGTATTGGCGTTGGAAGTTGTCTAAAGGAAATAAAAACCAAACTTTGCATTAATGAACCATTAATGAAAAACGACTACCTTACCTTCCAGGTGCAAGAAATTTCCATGGGATTGCATCCAAGCCATCACATAACATCCATACTTGAGAAACTTAAAAGTTTTAGCCAATCATCCTCTGAGGAAAAGTCCTCAGAGGTGTTTGGCTACTAAGAAAATAGAAATGGGGAAGAACCGGAGAAGAGAGAAAAACAGAGCTTTATATATTTCTAAGTTAATGTACAGAGGATCGATCCCCAAATTCTTCTCTTTTTTGGAGGCGTTGTGCACCTCTATATATAGCAAAATTACAAGATAAAGCCTTATGTCGGCTGAATACAAGGTTACAAAAGGAATTTACACGAGAAATAGCAAGCTAAAAATATCTGGGAAGTCGGTGGTGCGTGCGTGGAGAAACGGAGGAAATTTGGCAAGGTAAAAGGTTACTTGCGAAATTTTGGCAAGGTAAAAGGTTACCTTGCGAAATTTTCGCAAGGTGAATTACTCATGATGCGAAGTGCCAAATTTTCACATCATGAGTAAATTCACCTTGCCAAATTTGGCAAGGTGCATTTTCTCCTTGCGAAAAATTGCATTTTGGCAAGGTACTTTGCCTTGCCTTGCGAAATGGCTATCCCTTTGTTTGTGCTAGTGTTTCCACTTGAAATTCAAGCCTGTAAACTTCCAAAATCCTTGCTTTAACTTGTCCAAGTAGCTCCTCCATCATTTGGCATGCTTGAATTGATTCATAAGCTGATAAAAACATGTAAACTTGCCACAAAATGGTTAAAACCAATTACTAAGGACCTTAATGAATTAATTGGGTTAAATGAATATGATTACTACCCAAAGGTGCTTAAAACCATTATAATTAGGTCTACAAAATAGCACTTTTTGGTAGTAATCACATACCAAATTTGACAACGAATTATTATTAAGTACAATGCATTGGGTGTTGGAGTCAAAGAAGTGCTTTCCTAAGAAGGTCGATCTATCGCATTCATAAGTAAAACTTTTTTTTTTAAAAAAAACTCATGGTTTATCTAATTATGAAAAAGAAATGCTTGCTATTATTTATGTTGTTGAAATGTGCCATCTATACTTGTTTGAGAGGTATTTGAAGATTAAAATTGATCACTTCAATTTTAAATATTTTTAAGAACAATGACTCATCATCTTTAATCAATAAAAATGGTTGATGAAACTATTAGGTTGTGATTATGATCTATTATAGTGGTAAGAAAAATAAGATAGTTTTTGCTCTATCTCGCATATCGTAAGAGAAAAGTAGTTTATTGGCTTTTACAATAATAATAATTGACCAGTTTCCAAAATTAGAAAAAGTAAGGACAAGGTCATTAACATTCAAGATCTAATTTCTTCTCTATAAGTAGATTAAGAATTGAAGGCAAGCTAAGCATATATTTATGAGTTGCTATGTTACTAAGTCTATTTAGTATAAGGAATTCACTAGATATTAAAAAACAATTTTTTTCACGACTTCCATGATAGCCCAATAGGTAGCCATTTGGGGTGTACACCATATTATGAAGCAGATAGCTAATCTTATTATTATTTTGTTTGGAAGGGCATGAAATGAGATATCTATAAGTACATCTAAGAATGTGATGTGTGCTAATATAACAAAATAACAACAATAGAAATACTTGGTTTATTACAACCACTTTCCATTCCATATTGACTTGATATGTATTATTAGTACATTACCTAAAGACTTTATTCTAATGTACATGCAAAATGACCATGATATCTTTAAATGTTCTTATATGCACCTCTATCCATTAATTATTAAGCCCCCAACTAGTTGAGGTTTGCATGAAAGCTTCATACTCAATGTGTAAATATTAATCATGAAATTAATGAGTAATGTTTGGTTTTTATGACTTTGCATGAAAGCTCAGCTAGTTGAGAAAGATCTTGAAACATCCATAGTATTATTTTGGAGGCAATAAATGCAGGAGATAGAGTAGATAGTGCCCTTAAGGACATGGCCGTGGTGATGAAACAACTAAATAGAACAGAGGAGGCCATTGAAGCCATCAAGTCTTTTAGAGGCCTTTGCTCCAAACAAGCACAAGAACCACTAGATAATGTCCTCATTGACCTATACAAGGTATATTACCTATATATTTTTTAAACCAAGTTATGCATAGAAATTTTCTCATATATTAATAATGGAAGTAAATATTGAATGATACATGTAGAAATGTGGGAGAATGGATCAACAGATTGATTTGTTAAAGCAAAAGCTGAGGTTGATATACCAAGGAGAGGCCTTTAATGGAAAACCACAAAGACTGCTCGCTCCCATGGTAAGAAGTTCCAAGTTTCTATCAAACAAGAAACTTCTAGAATACTAGTAAGTTCCCTTAACCAATGTTAAGACTTTGGTCCAAATTAGCTTCATACACATCATTAATCTTATTGTTTAAACTTTAGGGCTAGAGGGTATTTGGTAAGACTTAATATTTATTATTTAATGACTTAAGTTGACTTTTAGTTAATTATTTTTAAGTTGTTGATTTAAAACTTATTACTTGATTTTTACAATAAATATTAAGGTTTTTTTTTTGGTAAATAACTTAATTTTTTATATTATTAAATTAACATATTTATTTTTATTAGTTTAACTAATATTTACTCTTATTAATTTTTTTTATTGATATTTACTTTCATTAATATTAAGCAATAAATTAATTTATTTGTCAATTATGTATATTAAAAGTATTATAAACACATAAAAAACAACAAAATATTTACTAAAGAAAATATGGAGTCATTGATATAAGAGAGACTCTCATTATATATGAGAAAACAAGGCAAAAGAGATTTGGGATTCAAAATAAATTAATTATTTTGACTTAATACTTATAAGTGTTTATTCACTTTAAATTATGACATTAAGTTATTGCATACTCAATCCACCAAATGACTCAAATTAAGTTGTGAAGTTTTATTAAGTTTTCAAATTGATTTATCAAATATAATTTAACTTAAAATCATCTTTAAGTTATTAACCATTAAGTCTTAACAAACACCACCTTAATTAATAGCTTAATAAATTGTTGAAGTCTCATTTGTTTTTGTTTTTTTTTTCTTCAAGAAGATCATAAATTCAAATCCCACTACTTGTGTGCTCCCTTATTGAGCCAAATATTTCTTGTCATGAGGCGAGCATTGTTGACCTATTAGTTGACAACTCATTTATTGAAATCAAAGGATGCACCATAATTGCATAACATAATATTAACCATTAACTAAATATCTTATACTTGAAAGCATTTTGGCTTATATCATAGGGCAATTTGGGTTGGGCCTACATGCAAAATCTAAGTTCATGGCAGCCGAGGTGGTGTACAAGAAAGCCCAAATGATTGATCCAGACGCAAACAAGGCTTGCAACTTGGCCCATTGCCTTATTAAGCAGGCTCGAAATGTCGAGGCCCATTTGGTTCTCAATGAAGTATTGCAAGGTAAACTTCCAGGCTCTGAAGATTGCCAAACCCAAAATCGAGCCCAAGAACTAATGTTAGAGTTGGAGCCCAAGTGGTTGCCACCACCAGAGAAAGTGACGATTACGGGGTTTGATCTTGAAGATGATTTTATCAATGAGCTTGAGAAGTTATTGAATGAATGGTCTCCACTTAGAACAAAGAGGCTTCCAATCTTTGAAGAGATATCTTCATATAGAAACCAATTACCAAGCTAAGGTTTCATTATTTTTGCTTTTGGACCTAGTTGGGCTATGAAGTGTATATGGAGATGATAATGGTATTTAGTGTAAATAATGGATCTAAAGATGTAAAATTTTATGAGTAAAGGTCATTTTTCTAAGGTAAACCTTATGTTTGGTGTATCCATAATTTTTTAGGATTGGTTTGAATTGTGGAAAAATATTAAGGAAAAATTATTAGGAAATTATAAAACTTTGTTTGTTTTGTAATAAAAAGACAAAAAATAAAATAAAATAAAATAAAATTGTATGTATAGATTACTCTTTCTCTTATGAAAAATGATAGAATGAAAGGGATGTGGTAAAAAATTACCACCAAGTTTAAACTTATTATTATTTTTTCATTGTTTTGTAAAATTTTATCTTTTATTTTGCTTTAGAAATATGAAAAAAAATATCATTGAGTTTAAACCTATTATTTTTTAAGCTATTCTTTGCTTCTTTTTTTTTTTCTCTTATTTTAATTTCCTTTTGTTTTTCCTCAATCTTTTTAATAATCCAAATGAAAATTTAACAATTTTTTTTTTAAAAAAGACTTAGCTATAAAAAATATATTTTAAATTCTAGAACATTTTTTACACCTAGATTTAGGTTCTATTTGGATAAACTCATGAAAAACTAAAAACTCTTTTTAAGCTCAATAAAAGCTTTATGCTTGTTTAACCAATTTTATGAAAAAAGTTTATAGGTTAAAGAAGAGCTTAATATAGAAGCCAAGAAAATGTTGCTTCTTGTTGAAGTTTTATTTTAGCTTTTGTAAGAAATTCTGTGACGTTTAATAAAACTTTATAATAACAATATTGTCCTTTATAAATTGTGACTTTGACTTCAGGTTCAACTTCTAGTTGAAGCCAAAAAAAGAAAGTTATCCCAAATGAGGCCTTACAAGGATATATT
This sequence comes from Vitis riparia, assembly GCF_004353265.1. Lineage (NCBI taxonomy): Eukaryota > Viridiplantae > Streptophyta > Magnoliopsida > Vitales > Vitaceae > Vitis > Vitis riparia. Next base: position 478,536 of record NW_023269665.1, on the reverse strand, counting down.
TGGTCAATCATCCAAATTGATAAATAGTATAAAATCATTAGAAGTCAACCTCTATGAATTCTATTCATCAAGAATAATATGAATATTATTTCCTTAATCAAATTATTTTTCCATGTAAATACCCAATGTGCCTTGTATACACCACTGGTAGCTGTAATATAAATGACAACAATATTGGTGCCATCAAAATATCCATTACTACTCTTTTATGATATGAAAGCAAACAAGCTTTAATGAGCGTCATCTTTTGTCTCACTTTGTCTACCATGACAATAAAGTTGTTGAAAGTGCTCAAAACCCATCTATTGTGATAATTTCTTTGTCTTTTAATAGTCATTCCAATCTCATTTATGTCAATATTACTCCCCAACTCTTTTTGAAAATAGCCTTATCTAATTACCCTTCTCAGAGTGCATAATTTTATACCTTACTCTTTGGCTATGATCTCTTAGGACTACAAGAAAAAGACTTTTAACGATGAAACATTTGTCACTAAAAGTTTTTGAATTTCGTTTGCATAAACATTTCTTAATGAAAAATATTTTGTTTCATGTTTGTCACACTAAACCTTTCGCTAAAAGTATCCAAATGAAAATCGTATTTCCTCACTATAAGTTGTCCTTGATGAAATAAATATTTCATCATTAAAGGTTTTTCCCAATGAAATATTTCATCGACAAAAGTAAGAATTTTTGTCACTAAAAAAAAAAAAACAAAATGTTTCCCAAAAGTCATCAATACTAAATGGTAGCAAATTCATTTAGTTGCCAAATATTTTTTGTAACACAAAAATTATGTCTTTCTATACTTATCAATGCCAACAAAAGTTTTATTTTGTTGCCCTAAGTTTTCCTTGAAATAAAATTTTCATTAGTAAAGGATTGTCCTAACAAAATATTTCATCTATAAAAGTAATAATCTTTATCATTAATGTGACAAATTCATTTTGGTATCAATAATTAATGGTGGTCTCCAACACATATACCAATGAATTAGAAATTTGTCGTAGATGATATGAAAACTTTCAACAACAAAAATATTTCACCAGGAAATATCTTTAGTGATAAAATGTTTTAGTCAAAAAATGTATTTATAATTTCTTTTTCATATTATAATTATACATTTTCTGGTATTTAAAACATAAATTATAATGAAAAATTAAATTCTAAAATATGCTTACAAAAATCAAAATTTATATTACATAACTTCATTAGTAATATATGTAACCATGTCATATGATCATAATAGTGTTATATCTACCATCCAATCAATCATAATATATAAATCATTACAAGAAATAAGACTTTTAGTCATGGTCACCAACAGTCACCAAATCTTATAACTCTGTGACCAAAGCTAATTGTCATGGTCACAATAGCAGGCACAAGCAAAGGTATTGGTCATGGTTTTATAAGTGGTTGTGACCATATGGTTCCATTTTTTGTGATGGGTGCCAAAAAATTGTGACAAAAAGTGAGGAACACTTTTAATGTTATCCAACTAATTTGGTCACAATCATGTAATCGATTGTGACTAAATATAAACTTATGGTCACGATCAAGTAAATGACTGTGTCTAAATGTATACATATGGTCATGACAATGTAGGTGATTGTGAATAAATGTATACTTACGGTCATGACCACGTAGGTGACCATGACCATAAGTATATTACATAACTTCATTAGTAATATATGTAACCATGTCATATGATCATAATAGTGTTATATCTACCATCCAATCAATCATAATATATAAATCATTACAAGAAATAAGACTTTTAGTCATGGTCACCAACAGTCACCAAATCTTATAACTCTGTGACCAAAGCTAATTGTCATGGTCACAATAGCAGGCACAAGCAAAGGTATTGGTCATGGTTTTATAAGTGGTTGTGACCATATGGTTCCATTTTTTGTGATGGGTGCCAAAAAATTGTGACAAAAAGTGAGGAACACTTTTAATGTTATCCAACTAATTTGGTCACAATCATGTAATCGATTGTGACTAAATATAAACTTATGGTCACGATCAAGTAAATGACTGTGTCTAAATGTATACATATGGTCATGACAATGTAGGTGATTGTGAATAAATGTATACTTACGGTCATGACCACGTAGGTGACCATGACCATAAGTATATTACATAACTTCATTAGTAATATATGTAACCATGTCATATGATCATAATAGTGTTATATCTACCATCCAATCAATCATAATATATAAATCATTACAAGAAATAAGACTTTTAGTCATGGTCACCAACAGTCACCAAATCTTATAACTCTGTGACCAAAGCTAATTGTCATGGTCACAATAGCAGGCACAAGCAAAGGTATTGGTCATGGTTTTATAAGTGGTTGTGACCATATGGTTCCATTTTTTGTGATGGGTGCCAAAAAATTGTGACAAAAAGTGAGGAACACTTTTAATGTTATCCAACTAATTTGGTCACAATCATGTAATCGATTGTGACTAAATATAAACTTATGGTCACGATCAAGTAAATGACTGTGTCTAAATGTATACATATGGTCATGACAATGTAGGTGATTGTGAATAAATGTATACTTATGGTCATGGTATTATGCCCTGATCGTGACTAAATGTATATTTATGGCCACAAATTTTAATGATTGTGACTAAAATTTGTTTAGATTCACATTTTCCCAAACTTATGGTCATGACCACGTAGGTGACAAAGACTAAATGTGTACTTATGGTCACGAATTTGAATGACTGTGACAAAATTTGTTATATTGAAACAAATGGTCTTTTATAGATTCTCATTTCCCAAACTTGATATAAACTTGAACAAACTCATTTTATATCTAAAACAATTTCAAAACTCAAATTTTAAATGTAATACAATATATTATAATTAATTATCCCAAACTAGTTAGAAACTTATATATCAAAATATGTCATCAAATAACAAAAACATAATATGAAAAAAATAGCAAAAGAGAGTCAAATTCAGTTTCACATCCTAACATAATGTGACAAGTCAACCAACCAAATAACACATAATAATAATAATAAAAAAATCTATCATTTGCATAATCTTGAAAATTCTACTGCTTTGGTTGAAATTATTGCATCATTTGTTCTTATAGTTGTGCTTGTATTTGTTTTTGCATTTCCATCATTTTTCCTTCAAACTCTTCTTTCACTTTTTCTCTTGTTCTCTTTTGAATTTCTACCAACTGTTTTTCAAATGTTTCTTTCACATGTGAGAGTTCTTCAATTGCATTTGTAAACTTTTGTTTTGCAGCTACTAGCAACTCTTGAGCATTTTCAAGTTGAATTGCAAGAGTATTAGTTGATCGCCTTCTACTAGTAGAACCAAAGATTGAGGTAGGAGTAGGACCAAATCCATATCCTCAAACATGTCCATGCTCTTTGGACTCATCACTTGATTATATATCTCATCTACATATGTAGATGCTACAGATGTAGATACTACAAATGATGTAGAAGCAACAGAAGAAAATATCTCCTCAAAATGGGAAGGTAATTGTTGAAATTGATCTTGAAATTATATAAAGCAAAAATAATTGTTAGACTTTTAAAATAAATTTAGTATGTGGCTATGATTGAAATACAAGTATACAAAATTTATTTACTTTATTACCATAATTTCCTTAGAATGATCATCAAAAGGCATCTCATCCTTCTTGTATGTGTCAAAACAAACATCTCAATTCTATTAGGCTTAATCTGATCCTCTCTCTTTTGTGCTTATTCTTACAAGTAAAACAATTTAGTTAATTTTTATGAACTATCCATGTATAAAAAAAAATCTTATTAATAATAAATTTTCAACCTGTTCATATTGAATTTGGGCATAATATTTTGATCTTGATGTATGTTTTATCACTTGTTTTGCCCTATTTGTCTTGTTTTTTTTTTCCTGATATGTCCTACATCAAATAAAAAATAGCTTCACTTATATAACTACTAGAAAATCAAAGTTACTATTAATGAAGTATTAGGTTAGTATAACTAATAAATATTATCTTATGTCAAGATGTGTATCACGACATACATTATTAAGAAAATATCATTATGTTTACCTTGCCTCAAATGTGCCCCAAAAGTGGATGAGCCACATCCACTCATCGTCTAATAAGTGTGGCTGTTGCTGGCGTAATCTTTCCTTATTTGTATCATAAGAGGTATAATATTTGGCCTTTATTATATTCCTATAACTTCTAAAAAAATTTACACAACAACTAAGAATATAGCTCCTGCATGCTTCATCTACTTCATATTTGTCCTGTATTTTAGTAAAATGTCATGTATAAATGAAACTTATCATTTTTAAACAATAACATTAGAATTTAAATGAATAGGAATTGACATATACATTGACTAAAGCCCAAACTTTTCCTTCACAATGTCACTAACATGATTCCAATCTTGAACTTCAATGGGTACATTATGTTGAGATCATATCAATGTCCCCATATAGCTTGAAAGTCTTTCCCCATTTCCATCTTAAATGACTTGTCCTTTGTTATTGAATCTTGTAGATTCTTTTCCCTTGGTTTCATGCCAAGTAAATCTAAGTTACGTGCCATGTGTCCTCTTTTTGCTAGAGGAGGAACCTGTTAAAAGTAATAATAAGATTATAAGAAATAAAATTTATTTATCTTATATAAAGTTAAACATTAAATTTTTATCATTCTAGAACTAAATATATGTAAGCATATTTATCATATGTAAAGTTAAACAAAATTTTCTTAATTATATTAGTCGTGGAAAGATCTGAAGAATGAGAAGGACTAGAACTACTTGGAGTAGTAGTCATAAGTGGTTGCATGTCTGAGAGTTGTTGTAGATTCTCCAACTCATCTTTTGGAGCTACTATCTGCACTCTTCCTCTTTGATATGACATTTCCTACATAATAAAATAAATTATAAAATATAACATAGAATAAGTTACATAAATAGTGTGGAATAAATTACAACTTATATACCAAATAATATATATTCATGTTCTTACCAATATTATTAGTTACACATCATCTATGTCATCATCATCAATAAATTCATTATCTCTTTCAACAATGCTCCTTGTCATGATAGTAGAACATTTGTGTGGATAGTTTCTCCCACTACAAGAAAAAAGGTCTTCATTGACAGTTTTTCATCGTCAAGATAAGGTATATCTGTTAAGGTAGATCAGTATTCACATATGTCGTCTATGCCAGTGTCAAGAAATGATAAAAGCTAGCTTGACATATGCATATGTTAAGTAGACCTTATTTCTATCAATGTAGGAATCTTATTAATATGACATATGTTAAAACGTTTCTTCCACTTTAGTCAAGGTTAGGTTAAACATATGTGATGGTTAACTCATTGTTTTGTCAAGATTATATTCAATATATGTTAAGCTTAAGTATGATATATGTCAACGTTGTTTTATATGCTTTTAAATTTAATTTACACATATGTCAAGGATGTTTTTTGTTATTTTTTTTTTCAAAGTTGAAATTTAATATGTTAAGGTTCTTTTATTCTTATGTCAAGGAATACAATTTCTTTTATGTCAAGATTTCTTTATTCATATAAAGGAAATTGTTTTATTTCATATCAAGGTTGCATATGGAACATGTCAACATGTTGCCCAAATAATCTGCATCAAAATTGAACCTGTTGTGTGTGTGTCTATATATATATATATATATATAATATATATATATATATATATATGTATATATATATATATATGTATATATATATATATATATGTATATATATAAAGTACATGAATGTATAAAATATACTTTAAAAAAAATATGAACATGTAGGCAAATATATTGACAAAAAAAAAAAAAAAACCTTAATATCCTTGCATAATCTTATATTATCTCACATACATCCAAAAAAAGGCATATATGTACCCAAAAATCCAATAGTTATACATGATAAATATAATGCAGCCATGATTTTGTGCCTTCAAAAGTGCTGTAATTGCTGCAAATGCCACCAAATCTTCTGCAAGTAAGAAAAAAAAATCAGTATATGTTTATATTTGAAAGATTAATAAAAGGATATAAACATGTATCCAAATATATTCCCCAAACAACCTAACAACTATATAAAATCTTGTTATCTTGTCAAATATATATATGAAAAAAGAATAGATATTTACCCAAAAATAACCAAATATCAAGTAGTTGTACATGATAACAAAAATTTATGCGTGATCTTCTCCTCTAAAAAACTGCAGCACTGCAAATGTCACCTAACCTTTGGCAAGAAAGAAAAAAGTAACATTATTTTATATTTATTTTTTAAAGTTTATTAAAATTCAATGAAAAAAAATCTACATCCAATGTATATTAAACATGTCACCTAATCTTTTGCAAGTATGAAAAAAAAACAACATTATTTTATATTTGTGTTTGAAAGTTCATTAAAAAGATATAAATATGTATCCTAAATATATCAAAATGTATCCACAAACAACCCAGCAAGTAAACATGATCTTATACTATTATCAAATAGTCCAAAACATAGTTCTGAACCAAGATTAGAACACTAGATTATCCACTCATGACTACTATCTACCACTCATTTTCATCCAATTCCACTCATAGTGAGAAACTCGATTCAATTAGTCCAAAACTGCAT